>NC_138781.1:128328706-128441206 GCF_965178545.1 Coloeus monedula
TGAGTCCTGAACAGGCAGCTTATCCAAGTTCAGTTCAGACAACAAAGGTGCAGAAGAGCCAAAGAGATTTAAGTCCTCAGTTCAATGTGTCATACCCTCCCTGACATCACTTTATTTTTTAACCATCATCCAATGGACCGTATAAGATATATAGGGGTTGATGGCTTTGGCTGCTGAATTTATGAGTAGAATCTCTTGCTGAATTGTCCCATAATTGGGTTCTTAAAATAGATTTTCTAAGGTAAGTGCAGTTGTAGTTGTGTGTTGTGTCCAAGTTCAGAATTTTTTTCATAAAAGTGAACCAGACATAGAAATTTATAGGGAAAAGTATAATGGCCAGTGATTAATAATGATCATATAGATTAAATGTCATAATTAGACTGGCAAGAAGACTACAAGGCCAAGAAGGAAATAGAATTTTATGAAATTTCATTAATACTAGATTTAAGCCTTGCATTCCAGCATACTAGCTGTTTATATTTAGAATTATTGCAGGATTAATTAATTTATTTCAATATTTTGCAAAGATATTAAACACTCTATAATACTACAGCTGATCTTTTTGTTTAATTTATGAATAATAACCAATTTTATTATTAAAATAACTCAGTTCTAGTTAAAACTTGTGCCTAATTCATGGCTGCATTTTTTGTAATTGCTTAGCAATTCTTACTTAGAGTTAAGATTTTTTTTTTCTTACTTATATATTGGATGCAAAGTGGGTGAGTAATTTATTTTTAGGAAAAATAAATCTGTTGAAATATTTTACTAATTTTGGTTTAAGTAAAGATATTGCTGAAAGCAATTCAAGTAAAATATAGAAATTATATGCAAACATCTAAACCCAAGGAATGGAAATGTTGGACATTTTGTCACAGATATACAAATATAAAACAGGACGTAATTGGCAGTTACCAAAGTCCTTGAAGTACAAGTCTGATATACCAGAAGTCATGCTGAAAAGGATTACCAATGTATTTGGTGTCACTGAATTATCTAGTAGTGTTAATTTCTTTCAATGAGTTTTTAACTGCTCATCTGCATTCAGTGTCACTTCTGCAGGATGGAATAGGAAAACATACACTGAAGTATAACAAAGGAGGAGCTAAGAGAACAGAGCTAGGGGAAAAAAAAGGCTTTCTGAGTGTGAAGTGGACTTGATCTCTCTCGGGGACACTCCTCTCAACCCACTTTGTGTCAAGCAACTAGCATGGGTGAAGTTCTCAAGTTCTGCAGACAAATGCATCACACTCACATCCAAAGCCCTATAGTGGCATTCAATTGGTGCACCCGTATTTGAATTTTTCCCCTCAAAGTACCTGAAATAGACTAAGAGAAGGGTTTTTTTTCTTTTCCCTTTCCCCTTCTCCATTTATCTTTTAATGGCAGTACAGAGAGGGAAGAGAAGGGAGGAAGGGAGGTGACAACAGTAGGAGGGGGTAGCAGGCTCTGTAGGATTGCAAGCAAAGGTTCATTCATATACGTTTATTCCACACAAAAAAAAAGAGACTATTCAACCACTTTGAATAGATCATCATAACTGCTTGTCTGGTCAGCTTTCTCCTTAGAGTTTCAAGTTATAGGGGTCGATGTGTAATCTAGGGGTCTTGTCTAGCTGCCTCTATTAAAAAGTGCAGCACTCAATGCCAGCTGCACTAAGCGGGGTGCCTCTATCTGTAATAGTGCCATCAACAATTCTGAAGATGTACTTTGAGTGCACACGGGATAGACAGACAGTCTGTTACAGCGCTGACATTTCCAGAGCTGGCCACAGCTGATTTTATGCTAAATACACTAATCTTTTACATCAGTCCTTTAATCAGGAAGATATTCACTCATTGATATGCTCCTAGTTGAGGCAAATTAAGTTGGCTTTGATAGTCCTTTCTTCCCCTTTCTGAAATAATTAAGAAACAATCCAGAGTTTAACTCACACAGCAGTAGCAAAGAGTATTTTGAGGTAGGGTGTGTTCTGTCATTAGTTTGTTAGATTTTTTTTTTTATTGTTTCTCTTTTTCTCTCTCTAATTTTTGAGAAAGAAATATTAGTTGTATTTCATCTGGTGATTAAATACAAGAAATTAATTCACTACTCTGATTCTTTATCTTCTTTTTTTTTTCCTCAGTGGGATGTGCAGGAAAGGAAGACTGGTGCTAGAAAGTGCATTCCCTGTCTTGAAAGAGGGGAATTCTCTCTCTGTTTTGAAACAGGGAGGAACACAATAAAGTGGGCAGACTCTGAAGCTCTAGGAAATCTAGTCTAGGTGTCTGAGGATCTGGAGGCATTCCTTTTAAAGCAATGAGTGTTGCTGTCCTTTGTCAGCATGGCTTCCTAGGCACGTTTCTTACTGCTGGCCCCAATGCCCTTCTCATCTACTCACCTGAATAAATGTAAAAAGAATGATGGAAACTAATTGCTGCTTGAATCAAAAAATCTCATGTAAATTTGCTCTTGTGATATATAGCACAGATGCAGAATACGCTGTGCCCTTCTCTTTTCACACACCGTACATCTAGACACAATGTGCATTATTTACTTAATCATCGAGTGAAAAACTGCCAAGGACAGATGTTAAAAGGGAGAAAGACAATCACAGTTTTTCCTTTCCAGATTCCCATTTCTGTTTTCCTTTTCTCCTCTCTCTTATGGCTTAAGACTGTAAGCATCAGACCTATGTTATAAAAGCTCTCAGGCTTGGAGGCTGAGAAGAATGTGGAAACTAATAATGACATGGCCTTCAGTGCTTTGTTTGCAGTGAACAGAAACAACAAAAGATTCTTCCAGTGATCTAAGCCTGCTCAAAACACAGTGCCATTTCTTCCCTTGAGATGTGAAGCAAGGAGTGTATTGAGAGTATGTTCTTCCTTTTTAGACTAAGGTGTTTGAAGCCTAAGACAATTTTAAAACTTGAGAGACTACAGCATCTCATTTAGATCCAAATAATTTTGGCTTTTCCTTCTGTCCTCCAGCCTGACAAGATAAGAGATAAGAACTCCAGAGATAAGAACTAAGGCAGTGCTACAGCTAATAGCAGCAACCAAATACTACTGACCTTTCCCTTTTTCATGATGATCCGCAAGAACTTGGCAAGGCCAGAGTTTGGGGTTTTTCAAGGAAAAATATCAGAGTAAAACCATGAAGTTTATTCTTTATAATATAATACTGAATTTTGAGCTTTAAAGGCTCAGGAATGGGACACTATAGACTATTTTCTGCAGAGGAAAGTTTTACCTCTGATTTCAGGATGGCATTTGTCAACAAAATTTTCAGATCCCCTGCTAGTCTCTAGTGTGTTAGAAGGAGAGCCAAGCTTTGGAAAAAAAAATCTTGATACGCTCTTAATTTCTGCCAGGATTCACAGGAGCGAGGGAAAGGAAAATAAAAATACGGGTTTCAGTAGCTTTGAAAATCACTCAAATGCTTTCTCAGGCTTGTCTTCTATGTTTTCTCTTTGTTTTGCTTAAGTTCTCCAGTCTGTCCTATGCAACTGTGTGCTTTTTGAAATATAAAGAAGAGAAAGCTTCTTGCCCTTGTCATTAAGGACTTGCATAAATCTCTTCCTTCCTTCCTAGCCAGCTTTTATTTTTACTGGATAGCTCTCTAACACTTTTGCTCTGCTACATTTTAGTGTATTAATATTCTCTCCTTCTTTGTCTTCCCCAAACTGCTTCTCTCTTTCCTTCATTCATTTGTTTCTATTATGTTTTGCTGTTTTATTAAATGGGCTCTATCTCTATTGTTCTCCAAATTAAGGTCTGAACTAATAAACAAATATCTGTGCAATGCTGAGTGGTCAAAAGGATAAATGTGAATATAAATTTAGACACTACACAGGAGTCTTTCTTAGCCACAAGGCTTATATGGTAGGTGCAGAAAAATAAATAAAGACAGAAGAAAAATAAAAAGTCAAACTGCTTAAAAAGTGGTGTGCCTTATGTACCACTTTGGAAAACTGCAGGAAAATCTCCCTTTTCATGCTTTTATTTTGCAGTGGCATTGATTATTTGATCTTCCTCTTTGACAAAAGATATCACATACTAAAAAAGATATTTTTAAAGTATTACTGCTCCCCCAATATTACCACACAAATAACGTGGGAGTAGCTTTACAATTTACATCTTAAATAAATGTATTGTGCAGCTCCTTTCAGATCACCCCCCTGCGAGAGCAGGATCCAATAGCTGACTGGACTAATATTACCCTTCAGGTAGTAAGAGAACTTCGATGCTCTTCCAGACTTCTTAACCATAACCATAATTTTTATTTGCTAGTTCATTTTTAAAAAAGAAAAAAGAAGGCTTTTTGAAATAATCATTTAACCATTTATGTTTTACGGAAAGGAAAAAGTTTTGCTAGGAAATATTTTTTGAAGGTAGTATTGCACTCAAGGGGACATCCCAGACCAAATCATGAATGTCAAATTTTATTCTGACTCTGTGGCCACTCGGAAGCCGACTGCAGGTCTTGCTGAGAAATCTATTCACCACATATATCTAAGTTAAGAGATGAAGCAATGCCAGTCTGAGAAATATTAATAATACAAGATTAGTAAAAACTGTGGGGATGGTTTTTTTCCTCCTTTCCTACAATCAACAGTCATGGTAAACAGTATTGGGCTTTTTTTGCCTGGAGTAACTTATATCATATATTCTGCTAATGTTTCTTGAAACACGTGATAAAGCAAACTTTGTCTTGTTGCAGATGAGGGTAATATTTTTGTTAAGCACAGAAATTGGAAAATCTTCATTCCTTCTGCTGCAGGTTAGGAATGTCAGGTAGCATTTATATAATCTGGATTGAGGTGGGACCTTGAGGCAAATATTTACTTTATTTTTTATGCATTCTTCAAGATAAATCAGAGTTTCTTCACCGACCATTGCTGGACACCAAGACCCTTTGTGCTTTTCCTTCTCACTGGGGTTAGAATGGATTGTTTTGTGTTGAAATATTTTATTTGATTTCTGGTTACTCCTGCCCTGAGAAACAGAGAAAGTTTTTTACAAGGCTCTATATTTTTAAATGTTGTTTCACACGATGGCATGGGTTTGTTTTGGTTTTTATGGAGTTAGACCATGAGTTTATCCAGAAGCCTAAGTTAATGAAAAAGTCCTCTCATTAAGCATTGTGTGTTGGTGGGAGCACATGGCTGCTGTCCTCACCAGGCTACACTGCCTGCCTATTGATTTTTCTTGACAAATTTAAGGTATGTTTTTGACCTATAAAAAACAAAATGGCATGAGACTTTCACAATAGCTGCAGGCATCTGAGGGACTTGAACTGATGTCTTGAAAATCTGAGAGGGAAGACTGGCAGTAGAGTTTCCCTGAAGGAGCCTTCAGCTGTGAACCTATTAAAAACATATTTGTAGACCTTCAGGGTACTCTGCAAGGCATTTCTATTCTCTTATCCTTTTGGAAGAGTGGGAGGAGCTTGAAAGGCCTCCTACTATTTTAGGCAAGCAGTCTTTAATAGAAATTTTGTCCAAACAATTTCAGGCAAGTTCTTTTTTAAATACATATCAAATGAAAAATCAGGTGGCCTATAGAGGTACTTGACTACTCAAAAATCCATTTCAGGATAACTTTCTGCTCTTTGCCTTAATGGTATGCCACTGTGGGCGGAATGATGAAAAAAGAGATAAGGAAAATCTTCTCTATTTCTAGTGACTAGTAAAACTTAACTGTTTTGGGTTGTAAGGACTCAAAGGGGGCTTGGCAGGCCAAGGATTTGCTGACTACTCTGGAGTACTGTGTATTGACCCATTTAATAGTAAGTATAGGATAGTCTTTCTGAGGATGTCGCTCTATCAAAAGGAAAGGCAAAGCTATACATCTTGACATTGCTACTTTTTTAAGAAATATGAAGGGATATATCAGGGAAGAAGGAAACAGAAAAAGCAGAACAACTTCATCTGTTAGGTTTTTTTCTTTAACAGAAAGGCAAATTTCCAAGAAAGAGTATCATAAAGTCACTGCTCATTTCGCAGACAGATTGTTGAAGGCAATGCAGGGGGATGTGCATGTGGTTACACGTAGGTAGATGGATGGTAATGTGAACAAATGGGACAAACATAGATACCAAATATAAACCAGCAAAAGTGGATGTAATACAAGAAAGAAAAGGCAAGAAGAAGAGGAGGGAAAAGAGTAATAAATATATCAAAGGAAGGTTTCTGTGGTAGGAGGGAGATATGTAGAAGAAGAATGAGAAGCTAAGAAAAAAGTGAATATAAAATAATTTCTGTTATCTAATGAGTTAGATTGTTAATTAATTTAATGTTGTTAGAGAAGTGCTGCTATGAAATATATTGCACAAGAGCAGAGTAGATGGTACAGATTGTTTCTTTCTTATGTTTGGGGGTATCTCTGAGTCTTTTTGGGTCCAGTGGCAATGGCCATAGTAGAAAGAAATATGGCAGGATGACTTTTTCACAGAGATTGCTATGGGTATTCCCTGGACTAGCTGGTGTCAGGTAAACCAAATCAATAACTATCAGTCATTTTACAAAGGCCAAGACCTTCCTTGGGGATATGCAAATTATTAGGAATTATTTGGCCTTCTCTATTTTCACCAATAGGTGGCAATATTAATTTTTTCATTGACCTCCATAATGCTCTGTTATCCTAAATTTTGAATAATCATCTCTGAGTTAATTATAACATTTTTTTTTCATTTGTCCTACTGCAAGTGTATTAAATGGTAGGAAGTGGAAATATATTCATAAGTTTCCAGATCATTTAATCTGGTTTTAAAGAAGTTAAGATAAAAGGGCAAGGGATGTGAGAACTTCTACCAGGTCACCAGAAGCCTATCCATAATGCTTTGATAGTCCAGCACCTCCTTTCTGATTTCCAGTCCAACTCTTATTTCCTCTCCTTATTGTAGTGTTTGCTTTAATATTTTCTGTTTTCTTTTTTGCGTTTTCCAATTAATTTTCCTTTTCAGATGTGTACTTGGAAATTTTAGATTGTATGTTTAACATGAGAAATCTAAACTCCTGCTTTACAGTTTTCCAATGCTGTTCTTGTTTATATGTGGTCTGTGTTCTTAATCATCTTATTTGTTTTTCAGGATGAATTTTCCTTAGCATGTTACCAACTTAAGGACCAGAGTTTTCCTGAGGCCATTGTCAATACTTGGTAGTGTTTTTCCTTGAGTTTTAGTCAATTGCCAACACTCGACTTTCTAGAGCAATGTTGATATGGATATAAGACATGACAGAGGTACTGTAGGTGCATCTTCATTTTCAAACTGAATTTATTTCTCTCATAAGTTTTATTTCTCTCCACACCCCATAAATTTATTCCACTCAGAACTTAGAAATCAATATTTTTACATTAAAAAGGCCAACAATTTTGTCATTCTTTTTACCCAGAACTAACACAGAGTTAATTGGAAGTTTTGACTGAGTAAAGAGTAAAGAATTCAGCTCACAACAAAGACAGTACATGAAAATGTATTTTCTTTAAAAGAAGAGGACTCTATCTGAAACAATACAATAGCATTTTTCAGTGAAATGAACTACTTGAAAGTGATATATTATAGTGGTTTTTGTAGCATTGTCTTATCCTTGGACTGATGTATGGTAGCAGTTAAAATGATTGTCAAAACAGGAAATGTACAGAACCAGAAAGTATCTAGAAGAATATGAACAGAGTTTTTGTGATTGCTTGGCTTCTCTTTGTTTACAAGCTCTTATTCATTAAGCAGCTTTCTTTGTGTCTCCTGAAATTCTCTACAGCACTTCTCATGGATTTGTAGTAGCTCACATTGAAAATCTTATGCAAACATCAGTAATATCAGCACTTTCTTTCACTTCCAGCCTGCAAGTCATGCCAGGTTTATCGAATCTCAGCTTACTTGAAATCCTTGGTGAATCTACTATATACAGCAGATGAACCACAGAAAAGTTAGTGAGTAGCACCCTATTTATGTTGAAACTGGTGAAGTTTAGAGAACTTACCCCATTCAAAGGAAAAAAAAATTAAAAAGAGAGACAAAAATGAAAGGGAAAAAGAAAAAAGTACATAAGGACTTCTACCAGCAAAAATGACAGCTTTTATAAGTAGAGATGGCACACAGAGAATCAGCTGTTTCTTAGTTCAGATACTTCTCTATCTGTGAGATGTTTCTGCTTCTCAGGCTCGCTGGAAGTTTGTAACTCCTTCTCTCCTGCCTCTAAGAATCAGCCTTGAAACTCATTTTTTTCACTAAAGTATCACTTATATCTGGTATAAGCTGAGCTGATGTGAAGCACTCCCAGTACAGTTTCTCCAAGATACAAGGTGCTGCTGTGCCTTAACCATGAGTGAATAGTAGCTTTTTAATGGCTGCTGTTGCAGCTGAATCAACAAGCAATAAGCTAGCAAAATTAAAGGTATTTAATCTTTGATCTTGCGGGTAGTTTTGGTTTTGCCACCCATGAGCATGCCAGTAAAAAACAGACACATGAAACTCAATGTCAAAGCCTCTAGCTGTAACTGTTTAATTAGTACTTCAGTTACTGTTTAATTAGTGTTTGACCACAATGTATACAGTGTTTCTGATGTTAGCTGAAGGGTTCTCACTAGTCTTTTAACTTCAATTTTTAAGCCAGGGTTTCTCTCAGAAGGCAGTAGGGCGCCTTAAATTCAAGCTGATGACTTTTTGTATGTTACAGCTCAGTCCAAATGAGTACTAAAGACTGGCTAGAAGGAGTACTGTAAAGGAACTGACTCGAAGTGAAAAGGATCTGTACTTCATTTGGGCAGATTAAAGAGAAAAGTGTTCCAAATCCACCACATCTCTATGTAGTGACGTCACCAATTAAAACAGGATCAAGAATGACCTATGAAGAACATCTTATGAATTTCCTAAATAATTGAAATATAAAGGTGTCCCGGCATCTGAAGAAATATCTGAGCTATTCTTCTGTCTCCAACAGAGACAGAGGTTTTTAGGAATATGAGGCACAGAGTGTATGTGAAGTCAGCCTTGCCTTGGAAATTCTTCCTAACTAGTACTGCTTTCCTGACCAAAAAAAAAAGCACGCATTAAATGCATCAACCGCAACAGGTCAAAACATCCACAGCTGCATGATTTCCCTATATATTTGTGAAATATTACTTGATGTTCTCAAATAGATTTTTTTTTTTTTTTTTTTTTTTTTTACTGCAAAGAGCTGGATCCTGAGCTGAGGAGTTGGTGTTCAAGAATGTGTTTGCCCTTTACTTCTTAATATCTGGGCATCAGTATTAACTTTTGAGAATCACAATGAGAATGCGACGTTCCTGCCCTAAGACTTTGCCAGACCTGAGAGAAGCTGAACTCAGGATTTTCCAGAGTCATGTTATGGATCTCAGTTTAGAGCTGGTTTCCCTCTTCCTGGAGCACTCAGAAGATGGGCTGATACATACTTGCATCACATTCCAGGTGTCTAAATGAATCATCTCCAAAATTACAATGTCTGTATTTAACCTGCTGCCTCCCCAGCCTGGCTGGGAGTATTCCAAGACAGCCCAGGACCAGAACCACCCTCTGCCCCACTTAGTGCAGAATTGGGGATGCAGGCCTTCTCCTCTGCTCTAGTTTTACGTCTGTGACAAGATGGAATCTCTACAATTCCCCTTGGCGCCATTAAAAAGGGGCCCAGCTTTGTCTATGCTGAAAGTCATCTCTTCAGCTCCATTAAAAGAAAATTAAATAAAGGAAATAATGACAACTTTAAAAATAATTTTTAATACCTTAAGCTGTGTGTCAGCTACATTCCTAGACTGTTTTAAAGAAATGTATGTCAGGCTTTTATGAAATCAGCGGTCTCTGAATTTGGCCGTTAGTGCTTTATACAATAAACTTTTCCTAAAAATGACGAATTGCTAGCAGATGTTTTCTATTACCATAGTGTAGCTTTGTTATAATTCACTAGAATTGGTTTGATTTTTGCCATTTTCAACAACTTTTTTAGTGTGTTTATAAAGCTAATAAAAATATTTATCAGGGAGAAAACGTTACTATGCCACATCTCTACTGAAAAATTAGTCAGAAGAGTAGGGTACATAGTCTTCTTTAAAAATTATGACAAATATCAGTTTTATATAAATAAAGCAGTTTCAAACCCACAGCTTCTTGAAATAACAACTTCTAGTATAATTAAATGTTAAAACAGAATGGAAATCTGGCATTGAAAGAAAGAGGATAATGTTTCATTTCCAAAGAATGCTGCTTTGAAAATTTGGATTCAGCTGCACATTTAAGCATGATACAGTCAAAGAAGTTATAAAAGGCAAGATATAAGAGCTTGGACATTAGGTTAACTCCTCAGCTTCACTAATTTTAAAACTATTCAGCTTCTACATATAGAAATGGTAACACTAAGACACGTTTTTCTTTTTCCCCTGATGGAGGACTGACTGGAAGCTGAAATGATCTGTGCAACTTAAAAAAACCTTAGCAGGAAAGATGAGAGTCTTAAAGTGACCCACAGGACAAGCTCTTTCCAGCTGTACTGAAGGCAGTCAATACCATTGTTAGGAAGATTTCTAAATTGCCAATATACGTTTTCCAGATCTTATTAGCATCTCATTACTCATATTTAAACTACAGAATCAGTCATTATACTAATGGTACTTTACTCCTTCATCATTGGTGTTTACTCCCCTCAAATATTTGTAGACTGTTATTTTTCCCTTTTAGTCATCATGACAGCTGGGCAAATACCTCAGAAAATTTTTGCAAATATTTGTGGAGTTCTGAAATGAAGCTTCATATCCTATTTTATTAAGCCATGGTGAATTTCTTCATTTAGGAGAAAAGAACAGCTTTTCAATAACACTTTCTTCCATATATGTTAAAATTATATGTATTTTCTGCAATCCTGTGTGTCACATTAGCACATTACAGTGCTTGCTTTTTTCCTTAGAGACTTGATTTTGTGAATAATATTTATTTCCTCCCTTTTCTGATTTTTTTTTAACCTCAGACTTCTGAGAATTTTGCAATGTATACAAAGCCTCCTCCCCCCCCCCCCCCCCCCAACTCCTTGAATCAATTGTCAAGGCTGTTAAGCCCCATTTGGAGGTGGTTTTAGCTCTTCAAGTAACTAGTCAGTGCATACGTAAAAGCAACATATGTAGTTGCAGCATTTTTGCTCAGAACTGTGTGTTTTCTGTGTGCAGGCAGGACTCATTCCTATAAAAAAAGTCATGGAGTCACAGCACTGAGTGTGATTACCCAAAAACTGCTAAGCAGTTTTTATTTCTGCACCTATCAGTGATATTGACATGATGTGATTAACTTGACTGTAAATTTGTACCTGATTCAGTTCAGAAAACAGTTTAGAATGGATTCTAAGTTATATAAACAGGCTCCAGGGGGTTTTTGTTATTATTTTTTAAATTTTATTTTTTTAATATTTGATTTGCATACCTACACGTGATGAATACTAAGCCTCAGGTGAGATGACTTAATGCAATTCAGAAACTAGTGACAAGGCTCTGCATGCCAAGAAATTCTCTGTATTTTATATTAAGAAAATTAAATAGAGAAAGTGTGTTTGTGTGTGTGTATGTGTGTGTGTGTACATAAAAGTGGGGGTAGTGCAGCAAGCCTCCAGCTCTATTGTATTATGTTTAGTTTATTTGCTTTGTGAGGACTCAACATCCCCATCATTTTTTGTATTTTCTTGATTCTAGAACACTACCTATTTCCACCCTAAAGCAAAATCTAGCTACAGTCCAATAGTTTCAGCTCTGAAATGTATTGTGTCATGCTCAACAGTGAGGATCACATCAAGTGCCACTCTCCACAGTGAAGAGAGCAGTAAAACACAGAACTCCCGGGGCTTATCTTTTTCTCCAAAAAAATATTGAATTTCTATCTGTGGCCCACAGCCCTCACTTTCAAATCCTACTGATGCCTCTGGCAGGAAGATCTGGTAGCAGGAATGCAGTCTAAGCAGAGGCTTAGCACAAAACCTGTTCCTCTTTGGCAGGCCGCCATCTTTTCTAGGCGATGAGGAGAATTAAAGGTTCCTAAACTGTTCTTCTTACAAGTTGAAGGATTGTCTGGCTCTGTCAAATTGATATCAAAACACTGGGAGATTTTTTTTTTTCCCCACCATAAGTAGATCAATGTCCTAGAAAATATTTACAGTCTTTATAATCCTAATGATACTGTATTGCTGTTAGGGCATTGTATCAGCATTGTTTTGCCATAAATGATGGAATGATAGTAGCAAGATACAAATTTCTAGCTTTCACAACTTATCACTTGATGTCATGTTAATTTCTTTAGATTAAGTATTTATGGGTAATATTGAGGTTACACCTTTGTAGAATATTTTTGAAAGTAAAATGTTCTTGTACCTCTAACTGCTTACACACACACTCTCATTTTACAATTTAAATCCACTCTCTGTTCCCTCAAGAACACTTACCATCCAAGCAATCGATGATTTTTACCCAGACACTAGCAGTAAGTGCAATGACTTTAAGATACTTGCCCAAGTTTCCTCAGCTTTTGCTGGCAACCAGGTGCAGGAGTGCACATGCTCAGCTGATTTCCAGTAGCTAGAGCAGCAATTTGAACCTCTTCAGCTTTGGTCATTACTAACAGCAGCTCTGTGAGCACTCTGTATTGGCCCGGGAGTGAAACTGTCATTGAATCATAGAATTGCTAAGCTTAGAACAGACCTCAAGATTGCTGAATTTAACTGTTAACCCAGCACCTCTGTGATCACCACTAAACCATATCCCCAGGTTCCATGTCCACATGTTTTTGCAGGCTTCCAGGGATGGCGATACCATCATTTCTTTGGGTATTTTGTTCCAGTGCCTGACTACCCTTTCAGTGAAGAAATTTTTGCTAGTGTCTAATCTAAATCTTCCCTCATGCAACTTGTAGCCATTTCCTGTCATCCTGTCCCTTGTTGCTTCAAAGAGACCAACCTCCACCTCACTAAAATCTTTTTTCAGCTATGCTTCTGCCTCCAGAAATTTAGAAAAATGAATATGCTTCTCAGTCTATTTTATTATGTTTCATCAAGAATGCTGCTGTTGACCAGGAAATCTGGGCCTCTTCACTTCACCTGGTAGAAAAGTTAAACTCCACTCCGCTGCATTTGGATGCACACAGGATCAGTATTTTCAATTTCTTTTAAAATAGTTTTTTTCCTCAACTTTTATTTGTGTAGTTAGTATTTAAATAAATTGGGAAGGGCATAATAAAATTGTTTTATTACATGAAGCGAACTTTCCTCTTTAGACAAGTAATACTTTTTTATCCTGTATTTTCAAATGTTGTGGGCTACCAACTGCTTCAATTTTTTTCATTTGGCATTTCATTTGGTTTTTAATTTTAATAGCTTCATAAGACTGATTTGGTATTACAATACACACCTCTGATGAAGCTCTCTGAGTGCAAAAAACTCTAAAGCTGATAATTTCAAGACAAAAGTCTTTCTTTTCCAGAGTCAACCCCAGTAAGTGACATCTTCAGAGCAAAGGCACACAGAACAGAAAGTTCCTTGAGAATATAATGCCTACCTGGCTACATCTCATCCAAAAGTCTCCGGCCTAATGTGTCACAAAATTGTGGCATGGTTGATAGTAGCGGGTCATCTGAAATTATAATCAATAATTATTTATTTTAAATAAAATAAATATTACTTTCAATTCTATTGTGAAAGTCTGCTTCTGTTTACATGGTCTTTCAGCTTTTCACAATCTGAAACTAGTCCTCTACAAAGCCAAAACCCATTCCTTTTGATGGAATGGGTTAATTAACAAGGATGTCTACCAACTAGGTAATCTCAACTGTCCAAAAATGTTGGAATTTTCTGAGTTTCCCACCATGAGTCTGTTGAGCTTTTATCTTTTCTTCCCCTTCAAAATCTCATTTTTACCTTCTCCAGACTGGGTCTGTAGGTGTGTAGGTGTGTATAATGGGGGGATATGCCTGTCTTCAGCTTAACCTTTCAGCAGGTGTGCACCAAGCTGCTAACCCCACCAAATACTTGCAGTAAATACTATGCCTTTATGTGCTGGTTTAAAGGATGGGTGCTCAAAGTGATGGGACTTTTTGGGACTGCCTGTACATTCTTTACATTCTGAGGTTTGATTTTTTTTTCAGTAGGAGGAGTATTTGGTGGGGAGAAGGTTTCAGTCATGCAGACCATGTGGATTTGAGTACTGACATTCAGAATCTGTCAACTTTTTTCATGTTAGGCAATGTCTCGCTTTGAAAATAGGCCCCCCCTGAAAGTATTATAGATTAAATTTCTAATCAAAAGGAGCAAGATTTCAGAAATCAGTTTGGAATGATAAAAAATGAAATAGCCTGCTCAAATTTATGAGTGTATATAATAAGTCTTCATGCTCCCTGTCTGGATTTGAGATCTGATCTGAGCACCATAACTTCTTCCTGTTTTGTTTTATTTTGAACATACTTTATGCAGTCTGTCTTTCATCAATATGAACTGATTTTTCTCTCTAGCTCTTCTTTCAGTCATGTATTTTTACAGGAGAATTTTTTTTCTGCAGTCAGCTGTTACACTCTATATTTGTGTAATTTTGGGCTATTTTTATTTGTGTTAATGACCACATTGTTCCAGAGTTTGTAGTTCCGCATTCTTAAACTTGATGAAGAGAACCTAAAAAGAAATTAAATAATAATAGTAGTAATAATAATAAAATCTGTGTAGTATTGACGTTATTTCTGGTTTTGTTTAAAAGTTAAAAGGATTTACATGGAAAAGGGAAGGAAGGGTATGTCATAACTTCTGTGCTAAGTAAAAGGTTTTGTTTGTATAAATCACATACTGGATTCATCATGCTCAAGACAAATTATAAACATTGCATTTCAGTATTCTCATAAAAATTAGGAATCTGCACCAATAGCACTAATTCTTCAGTGGACCAGTTCCATTTCTTTTACTGTCCTAGTTCCCTAGCACAGTTATGTAGCAGGACTCACGGCATTATTAGTTGCCATTGCTACTTTCCCACCCTAGGATTACTGTCAAACTTGAGCAGCTTGCTCTGTAAATAGCTCGGCCTTTCATTCCTGAGGCCCATTGCTTTTATTCTTTTTCTGCTTTTTCTGTTTTCATTTCCTGATGATGTTGTCATCATCAGTGGAGTTATGATGAAGAATTTTGGTACTATTTATAGATTCTGGGCTCGTAGCCAGCTATTTTCATGCCTTCAGTGCTATTTAAGTCTATTGTTCATTTTTGATTGCAGTACAGCCTCCTCTCATTTTGCACCTAGAGCTGTGAGTTTTCTGACTCTACCAACAACAAAATGATGGTTTTAGTCTCTATTTAAAAAAAGCCATAAAATTGAAAGAGTGGAAGATTTACTTCCTTTGTTTTTGTTGTGTTCTACATGCTCTCACTTAATATTAGTTATTAAAGTGGATCTTGTGCTTTCACTGAAGATAGGATATGGCATTTTAAAAGTTCAGTTCAAAGGGGGTTCACTTAGAGGATCATTCCTCTTTTATTTGATAAACTGCTATGCACATATGCAATAACAACATACTGTTTAAAAACTCTTGACAAATAGGGATGAATATTCAGCATGCTACATGGACAAGTGCTCCTGAGATTGCTGTATTGTTAGTACAAAGAGATATCTATTTTTTGTGCACTGTACTGAAATACATCCCATTAGATTAAGAGTATGGCTCCTGCTCTTGTTCCCACAGGATCTCAGCGTTCTCCTTTTGTGTCTTCTCACTATTTATCTGATTATGGCTCTCTAAAATAGAGAAAAATAGAACATTTCACAGTATCTTCTCCTTAAATTAAGTCCTTCAGAATACAATGAGGATATCTTGCAAGGCTATTGCTGATATAATAAAGCTGTTTAGTTACCTTGAACTGGTGCACCAACACTCTAAATCTAATAATTCCGAGACAAAAAAAGTTTAATGTTATGTTTGTGACTTAAACTGATAATAAAAAAGAGAATTGTTATTTAGAGCGATGTACTGCCTTTAAGTTAGTCTGTTGTGAATGCATGGTATGTTCTGAGGCGCAGAAGCATGAGTAGAGAGCAAAAAAAAAAAAAAATCATATCATATTGCTGACAAGTTCTTCCCACAGCCTTCTGAAGCTTAGCCTTTGTTTATGCAGGTGTAATTTGTGTTTCTGACTTTGCAACTGCATGTGAAAGATAATCTCAGGCCTTGCATCACAAACTCCCTGATTTGTAAGTTTGCTTAGGTAGCTGCAGAGGTAAGTACTGTAGTGCTTAGGACAAGCTGAAGTTTTGCAAACCCGCAGTGACACTGCTGTTTATTTACCAGAAAAGAGTGAGATTACATTTTTTAGAATATGCCTTATTTGTCACAAACTTATTGCCATTCCAAAGTGCTAGGCAGAATTCCTTATTCCTCCAGGAGAGGATATTTAGCAAATATTATGCAGGTTGTTGATTTTGATAAGTGTTAATATAATCACCTGCATAAACTACTACAGTACATGTCTTTTGAATTATTTACCTTATTTCTAAAGGATGGGCAAAGTTATTCTGATGATTGTAAAAAGATGTCTTTTAATGACAGTTGTTCCTTGATCACATCCAAACTAAAGCACAGTCCACACTGAATCCCTTTTCATTAGGAAGTATTTGGAATTAAGGCTACTCCTAGTGTAAGGTCTTTTGAAAGTGAAGAAATAGCATGAAAATGTTGCCTAACTATCTCTGAGGAAGCTGATCTGGAATGGAGAGTAGACATTTGCAATTGATCATATGGAGAGCAGAAGGAGAAAAAAAGCTGTTCAAGAGAATTCTCCAATTTTGTATTGGTGTCTGAAGAAGGATTAAGCTCTAGATGTCAAAAAGGTTGGTATTACCTTTACATGAGTTCTAGGTTTTACTCTTCTAGAAATTCCTTGTCTGAGAGTTTTGAATACAGGTCTTAGGAACATAGATTAGTGTTAAACTGAAATATACTTGTTTATGCAATGAAAGCAAGGAAATGTACAGGAGTACACTCCATCAGCAAGGAAATACATTTGACTTTTATAGAAACTAAGAGGTGTGGTCTCCAGAGAGTCAAGGTAATATTTATGTTTCTGATAAATCCATGGTGATCAGCTTGTGCAGGCACTAAAGGTTGTCTCTCACAAGAGAAACCTGATTCCCTGAATGCTATCTTGTTTCTCTAAAAGGCAGAAGGCATATAAGACACAGACACGTGGGAGATAAGTTTCAGAAACTGTCATAAACTGCATGGATACTTCTTTTTTTAGCTAATAAAATTATTCTGGTCATGCAGAAAATGATTATTGCATACCTTCAGAAAAATGCAACCTTCTGAATACCTAAGTCTGTTTGGAAATTATAGATGAGGTGTCTGGGGGACTAAGTCTCCTTATAATTCTGGTTTATTAGGCATGGTCTAATGTTTTGCCCAGACTTCAACATGATACAAAAGAATCACAGCTGTTGTCATTCAAAAGCATTTGATGGAGTGCAAGACTGCACTTTAAAGTAACCAATAATCAGGTTTCATTTATGGGAAGTGGGTGACAGGTTCTAGGTCCTCTTCAGCTTGAGAAGACATAAACCATCATTTCTTGCCTTCTTAAAGTGACACCATAATAACAAAACAACCTTGAATGGAACTGGTTTTCTGTCATTCATTTGAAGAGAAGGCACTTGTGAATAAAAGAAGAAAATGAATGTGGGACTCCTGGGCCCCGGAAGGGCAAGCTCCAGAGGAAGTGCTGTTGCTCCAGTGGCTAATAGGACACTGTTCTTTGGGAAACTTCATACTTCCTAGGACTGTTTATGTGTTTTCCATTAAACAGCTGTCAGAAACAATATATTGTTGTCACCTTCACATTTCCCTCCACCTGTGTTTAAAAAGAAAATAGCCAATCATCCATTCCTGAAGGGAAAATGTGAACACTGATGCCTAGTAGAAGGCTTTGTGTTATGCATTGTTTTGAGTTGACTCTCAACTCCACCGTATCATTCCCGTTCTCAACTGGACAGGGGAGAGAAAATATAACGAAAGGCCTATGGGCCAAGACAGGGACAGAGAGATATCACTCACTGGTTACTGTCATGGGTTAGGCACATCCAATTTGGAGACATTAGTTTAATTTATTACCAATCAAATCAGAGTAGCGAAATGAGAAATAAAACCAAATCTTACAAACCCCTTCCTGCTACTCCTCCCCTCCTTATGGGCTTAAAATCATTCCTGATTCTGTACCTCTTCCCCACAGTGACCCATGGGGATGGTGAAAACTGGTTGTGCTTAGTTCATCACACATTGTTGCTGCCTCTCCTTCCTTCTCAAAAGAGGACTCCTCACACTCTTCCCCTGCTCCAGCATGGGTCCCTTTTTTCCATGGGGTACAGTCCTTCAGGAACAGATTGTTCCAGCATGGGTGTCCAATAGGGTCACAATTCCTGCCAGCAAACCTGTGTCAATATGGGCTCCTCTCTCCATGGGGACAGAGCATGGGCTTCCTACAGGATCACTGCCTTCTTTGGGCATCCACCTGCTCCAGTGTTGGGTCCTCCAGGGGCTGAAGATGGATCTCTGCTTCACTGTGAATCTCCACATGTTGTAAGGGGACATCCTGCCTCATCATGGTCTTCAGCATGGGCTACAGGGGAATTTCTGCTCTGGAACCTGGAGCACCTCCTCCCCCTCCTTCTTCACTGACCCAGGGGTCTGCAGAGATGTTTCTCTTAGACTCCTTTCTCCAGCTGCAGTCACTGTTGCACAAGTTTTTTCTCCCCTTCTGGAATATGTCATCCCAGGAGTGCTACCACTGATGCTGATGGGGTCAGTCTTGAGCAGTAGCAGGACCATCTTGAATATGGCAGGCATCAGGGAAATCTTCCAGCAGCTTCACACAGAAGCCACCCCTTTAGCTTCCCTTGCTACTAAAACTTTGCCATGGAAACCCAATTCAGGCATTTAGTCAGAAGGGCTAAAACCATGGGTGAATTGGGGTTTCAGATTCAGCTCTCTCTAATATTTTCGAATATTTATCATGGGCCTGCTTTGGTTGTTTCAAATCCCAACCTTAATTCAGTGCATAATTCTCTCTGGAGGCTGTAGAGAGATTTTCAGATGAGTAGAACTGAGGGACCAGATACCTAGAAATTTACACTTTTATAAAGCCAGCAGTATTTACATAGAGGATATCTGCACAAATCAAAGGGTGAAACCGGTATTGTTTCTGTGAGTACACAGCTTATAGCTTAGTGTTTCAGTCAGCCAATATTTGATACAAAATTATTTGAGTTCCATAAAATCAACCCAAAGATAGCTCTGTATTTTAGCTGACAGTCAAAGATGGAGAATAACAAGAGGCAGATGTGAAGTCTGGGGCTGAACTGACCAGTTTTAACTGATAATTGTATTTACAATGGGAACTACCTTTTAATACTAAGAGTGTGGATTTGAGTAGATTAGTGGATTCTGTTTCAGACTTGACCACAAAATCACTTTGATTCTCCTTAGGTCTGTTTGAGTTTGTGTGCTGTATAAAAGAAAATCTTAAAACAGCCTTAGCCCTAAATAAATTTTATACCTAGATCTGCTTTTTTATCCCTTAACTCCCCTGCTTTGGAGAAAAATGTCTATAAGACTGGAGCAATTTTATACTATAGTTAGTTCCCACTGGTTCTAGGAGGAGTTCATCAAAACCAGTGAAATTCTCAGCAAAGTAAGTTTGAAATTTCCTTAAACAGACCTAGAATTGTCTGACTTTGTCTCTATGTACACAAATATAAAAATAGGTATAAACTGCCTGCCTCATTAGTACAGGACATCTTTTGAACCATAATTAATTATCTTGGAAAGGATGTTTGCAATGCTCAGATGGAAAGAGAAATGTGTTATTGTTATGAATAATTAATTTTCAGTGGTAGTGTGGGATTTCATACCATGAGAGTTTCATTGAGCTTAATGGAATTCACATGGCCAAGTCACTGTTGTAAGTCTGCAGTGTTTTGGGATTATAAAAGGAGATCAAAGAATCTTCATGTCTGCTGTAGTAAATTACATGTCCCATTCTGTATGTGGGGGCAAAAGTGAAATGCCCATTTCAAACAACCAGGTCATATTTGTCTGACAAGATGTTGGTACTATCTGCATTACTTTAGTAAAAAGCTGGCCCAATCAGAGAATTACAATAAAAATTTGATGGAAGGGGCTATTTTAATAGAGATACTAACAAAATTATTTTTCTGGCAAGTTGTAGTAAAGAAATACTTGAAATTGGATTGGCTTGTAATGTCAATAGCATATTGAAGTCTGGGCATGGTCTGAAGTACCATGGCCATATATTTTTTAACTGGTGCTTTATTTTAGGAAAGGCTGATAAGGGAGAGATTGCCTCTCGTTCAAGAAGGGAGTGGAAAATATGATGAACTCAACTGGGTAGGGAGTACCAGTCAGAAGTTTTCATGCAATGAAAAATGTTGTCACTGGTGTGAGATGAAGTCTTGAGGAGCTACCAACCTGCTGACAAGCAAATGTATATTCTGAATGGGCAGAGGTACAACAGGACACAGGACATGCTCCAGTATGTGGTGAGGGCTGGAAACAGCATTTCAGACAGCCTGTGACCTTCTTTATCCATACCCCAATCACCTATTCCATACTTTGTTTCAGCTA
Source organism: Coloeus monedula (assembly GCF_965178545.1). Lineage (NCBI taxonomy): Eukaryota > Metazoa > Chordata > Aves > Passeriformes > Corvidae > Coloeus > Coloeus monedula. Next base: position 128,349,338 of record NC_138781.1, read on the forward strand.
GTACCATGCAATACTTTTTACTCAGCAACAACCATCTTCTGGTAACTCTAACTTCCTCTGAATTCATCTTACACTAATACACTAATCCTAAAATGCAGTAATACTGCCATAGCTTTCTCAAGCTGCTCAGCCTCCATCAATGGCTTTATGTATCAGTGATTACTTCTCTACCAGTCCTTCTCCTGTAGCCCTCTCTTCATATATGACCCTTAATTTTCCTTTTGGATTAATATGCCAGTACTGTAAATTTTATGGAAATGGTACAAATAAACCTCTACTACACTAAAAATCTTCCTTTCAAAGAACACAAGTGGAACTATAGGAGCAATGTTGCCTTAAACTGTTTCAGCTTCATTGGCACCAGGGAGTTCTTTGCACTTTTGTCCTAGGTTCTGAAATCCCTCCTCCGTTCCTGACATATCACTGGAAAAAAACATGCTATTACTCCAGGTGCATCATGTAAAGTGTTGGGTGCAAAAAGTAAAAAAGCATCCATCATGTCCAGCTTCTCTACATCTTCAAAATGGAAGTAAGCTATTACTTTTGCCCTCGCTGTTGTTGTGGAGTTTTGTCTTCTCAGAGCTGGATGGGGCCAGAATTACAAACAGGAATATAGAATCTTAGATTCATAGATAACCTGAGTTGGAAGGGATCCACAATGATCAAGTGCAACTCTTGGCCCTGTACAAGACAACTGAAAAAAAACACACCATGGGTCTGTAAGTGGTATCCAAATGCTTCTTGAACTCCAAACAGGTTGGTGTCTTGAACAGTTCCTTGGGGTTCCTGTTCCAGTGCCCAAACACACTCTGGGTAAAAACCTTTTTCTAATATCCAACCTAAACCTCTCTTGATACCTCTTCAGGCCATTCTCTTAGGTCCTGTCACTGGTCACCAGAAAAGATCTGTTCCTGCCCCTCTGCTTCCTCTCACAAGAAAGTTGTAGACAGATAAGAGGTCTCCTCTCCTCAGTCTCCTCTTCTCTAGGCTGAACAGACTGAAAGACATCAGCCCCTCTTTGCATGGCTTCCCATCAAGGCCCTTCACCATCTTTGTAGAACTCCTTTGGGCACTGTTTAATAGTTTAACATCGTTATATTGTTGTACCCAAAACTGCACACTGGGCTTGAAGTGAGGCCACCCCGGAGCAGAGCAGAGCAGGACAATCCCCTCCCTTGCCTGGCTGGTGATGCTGTGCCTGATGCACCCCAGAACAGGGTTGGCCCTCCTGGCTGCCAGGGCACTGCTGGCTCACATTCACCTTGCCATGGACCAGGACCCCCAGGTGCCTTTCTGCGGCTCTGCTCTCCAGCACCTCATCCCCCAGTCTGTCGGTACATCCAGGGTTGCCCCGTCCCAGAGGCAAAATCTAGCACTTGTTAAACTTTATACTATTGGTGATCACTCAGCCCTCTAATTTGAATATATTGGGAATATGGTGTCTTTTGAGATATATCTCATATGCCTAAACAGATCAATTTATAGGAACTCCACTGGGAGGGCAATTGTCATGACAGTAAAAGTTCAGGTTATATATTCTGAACAAGATTTGGCTTAACTTGGCTTAAACTTAAAGGGTGAAAGAAACTGAACCCAAATGTTGAAACTCTTAAAACCATCTATTTTCAATGTGTGGTTGAGGAGGATGGAGGCAAAATGCTCAATGTTAGTCTGTCTGTTATGACCTGAGGAGAGGAGTGGCATGTGGTGGAGTCATTCTTACTGCCCTTTCAGCCCTGTTGAATGCTGGCTGTGAGAAAAATGAAGATCAAGTTGGGATAAAAATTGCAGCTTTCTATTCATGTTTGCCTAAAGCAATTACACCCTTAATGGCCTGAAGTAGAGTAAATGTAAATTATCTTCATAACAGAGGTTAGCTTAATGAACCTTTCTGAAGTATTGCATATTTTTGTATTATAAAACTGACGCTCTGTGTGTCATCAGACACAGAACTGGAGACAGTAAAGCAAATTTCTTCCGTGAGTAAATAGTATAAAATTGACTGTCTTGCACGGGTAGATTTAACATTTGATACAGCCGGATACACCTGCTGGAAAAATCAAGCCTTCCTGCTGAGTGTTATAGCAACAAGGGGATTGACTGGGTGGACCAGAGCACTTTGTATGTTCTTAAATATCTATATGCTTGTAACATACAACTAGGCAAAATAAATTTCTAGGCAAAATATTAATTGAATAGATACTTAGTAGATGGATTTCAGTGCTGAAGGAATAATGCTGACAGTGATAGTGTTTTTTTCTATGTATTTTCAAATACATATCTATAAAATAATGCATTACTTGCACTGCACCTGTTTATAAAAATATCCATAAGGGGATACTGTTTAAACACAAATTAAGAACTTTTAAATCAAAATTATTATTTATATTCCTTCCTTGCAATGTTATTCAAGTGGTTTGTAATTTACAGGTATTGGGACTATTATATAGATTAATGTCCTTGGGAAAGTTGGCAGAAAACCTAACTTTATTTATTCAAATAAAGTAAAATAGCAATTAAACTTTTTTAAAGACAAATTATTTCTAATGTATTTCAAATATATCTTAGCCTTTCTTCTTTGTTTTGTGTCATTATGCTAAGTATCCTAATTTTTTCTTTTTTTAAATAAAAACTTAAGCTATCTCTTAAATTAGCTGTACTAGTGGCTTTGATTTGAAAATTTGGAAAAAAGTTCCATGTATTTGACAAGCTTTATACCTACTCAAGTTTTCTATTTAGTTTCCTAAATTTCATGTCACATCCCTGTCTTTGTTTCCTCATTTTTGTATATATTTTAGCTTCACACAAAGTTGTTTTATAAGGAAAACAGACTGCTACAATACCATGATGATAATCTTTTCTTCCCTCTACAGTTTTGATATTATTGTTGATATTGACTATCTTGAAAAAATGCAACACAAATTACAATCTGATTCCACTCTTTGGAGTACATAAAGCAAATAAAATGCTTGTTTCACAAGAGTTTTGTATCATATAAATTAAAAAGTAATTCAAATACATGAACTCATAAGTGTTTGAATTTTATGACCTCTGAGTCATCCTAAATACAATTTGATTGCCGTAGGGTGCATTGAGCTATTGCAAAATACAGGTTGCTTTCACACAAAGAAAAGAATCACAGAAATGTGTGAGAATTAATTTTAATGTAATTTAAAATGTAACCTTGTCAATTGCAATATATATGTTTGTAATTTCTGCTTTTGACTTGTACAAAACTGCACTGTGATTATTACACAGGTAAAATATTCAGTGTTATGTTATGGTAACTGCAAGCATTGATTAAACTCTCCAGTGTTCATGAAGGCTGACAGGGATTCAAAGGAGGAAATGTAAAACTTGAAGGTACAGCAGTATAGTGACATTTCACTCTATAAAGCTGCCAATATTTTAATCCTGCACGTAAATCATTTTCATCAGTTCAATTCCATATCTTAATTTGTGTAGCAAACAAAGTATTGGATTGCATTATGTTTAATAATTAAGAATGTGATATCAATTTCCATATATTTTAAGTTCCTGGCCAAGAAATAGAGTTAACATTTTTAATTTCAATTTCTTTGCTGTGCAAAATAAGAATGATTAAGGATTAGGTCTAATTTTCATGCTATGATCTACCAAACTTTCATTATTTGTTTTTATAGAACCTTTAGTTTCTTTGCCTAAGTGATGTCTTCGTCAATGTTCATGTTGTATTCATTTAGAGTGATGATTGATATGGTAATAGATACAGTGTGATTGAAAGCAACCTTTGTCAATAGGAAGGCCAAATACTCAAACAGTGTATTGGTTTGAGTTTGCTCATTATTGGAGACCTTTCATAGTCATATTGACTTGCTGTCCAAATGTTGTTACTTACCTGATGCTTTCATTGTTTAAATGGTATAGACATTGGTATTGAACATGACTTTTCCCAATATTTGTCCTAAAATACACACACGGCTCAATTATCCACTGAAAATTCTTAAGGACTATTTTCAAAGTATTAAAATGGTATTTGGGCAACATAAGCTAAATGTTTGTGACAGAAAAAAATAGGGTTATATATTGGTGATGTTAATGCAATGTGTTCTGCACTGTGAATTTGTATTTCTTGGTATTAGAAAATTACAGGAAGTTTGCTTTCTCTGAAATGTTTTTTCATCACAGCAGCAGAAGTCCAGGGAACCACACTTCTTGTGAAAAGAGCATTCCAGAATCACAGGAAATATATATTTTCCCTTACATATAGATTTTGCCACTCAAGAGTGTTTTTTATTCTTGACAAAACTCTTCTAGACTTATTCTGGGCCTAATCATGTATTAGACATTCGTACAGAAGGTGTGACCTTGATTTTGATACAAACACATTTCAAGAATATGAGGAAAAATGCACTCCTCTTCCTTCTTCAGAGTCTTTGTACTTTGAAACTTGACAAGAGACCAGGCTCCGCTAAAGTCTAAATATAGGGGTACAAGAGAAACCAAAAGAGAATTTTTATGCAAAGACAGCAAGTCTTCATGGAACTTTGGAGTTGGCTTATGCTTTATGACTTTCAGTGCAGCCCAAATAGAAGCAGGGAACTAAGATTCCTCCATGAGGACACAGAACAGAGTAAACTCATGAGTTTGGTATGATAGGATGGCATGGACAGTTCTCTGCCCTAACAGACAGCATAATTACAGTGAAACAATATTATGACCCTATCCTTTCTGACTTGTCCATATGTTTCACAAGATATCTTCCATATATTCCCAAAACTTAAGACTTGCTCTGGCTAAATCTTTTTCATGGCTTAAAAGGACTTCAATTACCTTCTTTCCCCCTCTAATTTGCTACCAAAAGAGCGCATTCTATTGCATACCTTTCCAGGCCCCCCTGAATTTTGAAAACCCAGTCAAAAATGAGATGATAAGAAAAATTAATTACCTTTGATGTATGAGAGATAGGAAAATAGAGAAACTACAGGACAGTTTTTCTCTTTTATTCTGTGTTTATATTTCCCCTAAATAAAGACACTTGACTGGAAAGTTCATTAATAATTTCAAATTTATGAACTACCACCAGTGATTTTTGAATCGTGCTCTGCTTACATATTTTTCAATTAAATATGTCGAAAACATTTGCCGTTTTCTGAAGTCTCCTGTGATATTTCCTTTGGAAAAATTTAATGAAAGCCTAGTTTGAAAGATTTGAAGCTAAAGTTATTGTTAAAGATTAAGAGTTAAGTTTCCTTCCAAGGTCTGAGGAGGTATCACTTTTAGTCATTAAAGTCCCAGTATTTGTTTATTGTGATTTGATGAGCACTTTTGTCCTTTAAAATCACCTGTTGCTTGAAGTAACACCAAGCTATGGCTTTCTTTTTCTTGACAGTGCCAGCTGTCTTCCTTGCTCAAAGTCTTTGCTTTGTGTCTCTGTCTGTGCATAGTTCCTGAACTCGTGACACTAACCATCATCATGCTATAGCTATAATAGAAGACTGCTAATAATATGCATGCAACAATCCTTTTCTGTATTAAGATGTGAGAATGGACACTGGAGAATATTATAGAAAGGGCTCTTTCGCTTGTCTAAGTGTCATAATGGTCTCCCTAGATTCCTGGAAATAGATGCAGGTCTAGTGAATGCCCGAGGTAAAGTTTCTTTCATTCATTCATTTCTGAACTGAACAACCTCTTCAAATTGAATGTACACTCTAGAAGGAAATATATATGTCCTTTTTAGGCTGGATACAAAGATAAATCATTTATTTCAGAGTTCAGAGATATGTTCAGCAATGTCACCCTTAATTTTTTAAATTTTTTTTTATTTATAAAGGTAAACGATGTAAATGCTATGTTTATTTCTTTGGATTTCTATTTCACTTTCAGTAATGTTCTCTTAATTAAAAATAAATGAGAAAATTCAGACCTGCAGATGTTTATTAAAAAACATCAGGACAAAAGCCCCCCAGGTTCTTACAGCATTTAATTTATAGGAATTGAATGCTGTGCTGTACTCAGCATATTTATTAAACAAATACATACTCCCTTCCAGAAAAGTAAGTATAAGTTTAGGTATTTGAGGATCCCTTCCTTATAATACTGATGAGGAAACTTTTCTGTTTAAATAGGAAAACAAAGTAAAAAAATCATCAGTATCTCTGTATTCCCATCTGTAGGTCTCTTGCCTTGATAGATTATGTTGTACCAAAGAGGAACATTTGCATTGCCCACATTCTAATGTCAGTAATGCAAACTCTAATTTTACAGCATGTAAAATTGGAAGAAAATGGCACAATCAATTTTGTGACTCCTTGGCTTTACACATGCTAAATAAAATTGCCCCCTGAGCATCCCAGTAAGGCTTGTTCAAATTGCAATGTTTTACTTCTTAATATTTACAAAAAGCTGCCATCGAACAGCACCTGAACGCCAAGGCATGTCCCACTTCAAGCCAATGGGAAAAGCATGCCAACGCTCCTGGTCTCTGAGCACATGGTACAAAGAAGGAAAAGTTACAAATGCTGAAATATAAAGTAGGAAGATAATATGTACAACAGACATTGCGAAAGACAATTCCGCAATGTAGAAAGGAGAGTGCAATTAGAAACAAAGTAGATGAAAAGGTACCTGATGACAGGCAGGCGATAGAGTGTAAATCTTCATTTTTCTTCCTAGAGTAATAACAATATTCCTTTTCTCTGCCTTTTGGGAACTTCTACATAGTATTGGTGGGCAGATATGATTCCAGGCTTCCCCTCTTCTGAGACATCAAGCACAAAGCTCCTAAACTGGTAACTATTCGAATTATTGGGACTTTTTCCAGAAGTTCAAAAAAGGAATAGGAAAACAGGAAAATTCAGGTCATAACATTTTTATTCTCCAGTAACATAAGCCAGTAATTGCTACTTTTTACTTGATAATAGTTACTCTCTATTTTCTAAGTCAGTCTGGAATACAGAAGGCTTTGAAGTGACTAACTCTCACGAGTAACTTTTTTTGGCATTGACGGAGGGAAAAAACCAACTCCTGCGGGATCCTACTGATGAGAGGGCTTCTGGAAGAAACCGTGTTCCGTTGGATAGATTGCACTGTTGGGGAAGTTGATGGGAATATGGTAGGGTTAACAAAAAAAAAAATTGCACATTTCTTTTAGAACTTTAGAGCCTACAGTAACAACAACAACACAATAAAAGTTATTTAGTGAGAGTGAATAAAATGCTCATGCAGATAAAATATGGGTAGTCATGAATCGAGGGCAAGAAGTCACTCTAGCTGTGAAACAGATCACAGTGAGCAAGGCACTGTGAGCGAGAAGGTTTGAAAAATCTGTTTGGATTGTGAAGGAGTTTGTTTTTTCAGGAAAGAGTAAAGATTTTGTCCAAGAAGTTTCCCTGTGGTGGTGAAGTCCTGAAGTACTAGGGGCTAACTTCCTTTTCAAGAGAGATGAAGCATTGCAGGGACTGCTGAGGAAAGATGGAGAGAGCTACTTGAAACTTCTGTTTTAAAAACTGAAAAGACAATCAAACAGTGAAATATTTCTCTATTTAGTTGTGAGCGTATTCCAGGGGCCAGTGGGTGAACGATAATGTGGCTATGAGGAAAGCTGGTAGATCTGATCTGAGCTGCAGAAAACTGAGATATTGCATTTTTGTTCTTCTTCCTGAGTTCATGAGCAGCATTGGGCACCATGAGTACTTACACACAGTGATGATATTTGCCACTGATATGTATAAAGATTTTTGGAGGAATAAGATAGCTGTTCATCAGTAAGCATTTCGGGTAAGTAAAGACAGATAATGGAAAAATGCAAATGATGTGAGGAAAAATAAGAGGATTCTTTTGAACCATCTGACCTCTGCTAAAGAACACAAAAATAAGTGGAGTGGTGGGCAGAGGATGTAATGCATTAGGTAAGCAAGTTTGAAAGAGAGAAGTCAGAAGAAGGATTCTATGTTTTGCCTTGTCATTAGCAGGTAGCAGAGGAAACTTTTGATTAAAATTTGGAAAATGAAAAGACCAGAGAGAAGCTAACAATGAGAAAAACTGAAAGCTGGTAAGAAATAGAAAAAGCATTTGGGTTTGGAGATTTGGAATTCAAGAGCTGCAGAATATGAAAGGCTAAGGATAGATCAAAAATATAATCTCAAGAACTGAAGGAATTAAGAACCTATAAAATCAAATATAGCTAAATAATAGAAAGAAAGTTTGAAGGAAAATTAAAGATTGTTAAAGATATAGAAATTAGGGGCAATAATCCTGTATGTTATCTTTTAAGAAATATAGGGTTAAAAGGGATACAAAGACAGAGAGGGAAGGCTGAAGCATTCCCTAGGTTCCCTTTGGTAGACAGAGACAGAAAGACAGATGATGAGTGCTTGGCTTAGTCTAAGGTGCAGAGGAGCAGACAGAATGATATCAAAGAGGGGCAAAGAAGTGAAGGATATAGCTGAAAATAGAGACCGTAGTGACGACAGGAGAGAGGGAGGTTAGGGAGGGAAGGACAAATCTGTAAGATTCACAAGCACAGAGGATGATATCTTGGAGATCATAAATACAAATGAGTGAAACGCTGTGGAAGAATGAGAGGTAGTGAAGGAGAATAAGAGGTGATCTGATAGAAAAAGCACTAGAATTTGAAGATAAAGAAAAGGAGTTGGTTGTTGGCTTTTTTTGGTTTTGTTTTTTTTTTTTACTTTCCCATTTAAACAAATAAAGGCGTTACCATATGGTTTTCTTCATACTTAAACGTCTTAATAGAATATGATATAGCTTTATTTTGCATATTCAAATATGTGTCCAAAGGTTGCCACTGTGTACTATTAAGAAAAAAGGAATTTGCTCCAAAGAAACTACCAGGAATACCAGTTAACAAAGAGATTTTCCCAGCAGAGAGGTGAACTTACATCCACAAACTGACTAACCAGTTTAGATTTATATATTCAATGTTAGTTCATAAAAATTAAACATTTTATTGGTGTCTGCCTGTCTCTGATGCATTCACCTCCAGCGACATGCTAATACTGTTTGTTAATATCTTTTCCTGATGGCATGTGACTATAATTTTCTGAGTGTATCAGATCTGTTTAGCACTGTCCAAAATAAAATGGCATAAAGATATAAATACTAATGGAGAAAGTGCACCATGGGGAATGTACATCATAACATGAAGCTATTTTTTTTATGTACATGAGCTTTAAGCAAAGAATCTTGGGGTTGGTTTGAGGTTTGATTTTTTTCAGCCCACTCACTCCCTAGATATTTTTCTCCTTATAGCTTGTTGTATGTCACGTACTACATATAAAATGAAGCTCAAATTGCTACTTGCTACAAATTAGGCTGAAGAAGATCTGTGTCTGACCATCCTAAAGCTGTGAATTGAGCTTTCATGGATGGATGATTTTATTTCAAGTCACTTCTTTTCATTACAGTTGCCCCAACTATGGACTTCATTTCAGAAGGGCTTAAGAGGTGAGTGCAGGCAGTTTTGACATAAGTTATATGAATAAGTGTCATGGTGGGAGAGTTACATCAGATGTGAGATCAGTATTTGTGTAAGTGGTAACTGCACCACACAAATAAATACCTGAGTGACATGAATATCCTAAAAGGATTGCAAAAGAATTGAAGAGCAAATGTACAGAAGTCAAAGACAAAAAGAATTCTTTAGAAACACTGAATTCTCACATGAACACAACTTTTAAAGTGTGATATTGCACTTTGATGCATATGTCTTTAATACATATAACTTGGAGATGATACACTGTTATTAGAGGCTTATCATGCCTGATGTGCAATGCAGAGGCGTTTGCTTTGATGAATTGGAGTTTGCTGTCATGAATCCAATGGCAGCAATGAGACACATCACTACCACTAGCATTCAGAGGCTTATAGCTATAATTACCCTATATTAATACATAGACATATACAGGACAGAAGCAAATCTCTATTTGTGTCCTCCACCACAAAATTCTTATTTCCTTCAATGTTTTATACTGCTTATGTGTTTCAGACTTAATCCTGCATATCAAAATAACACTTAGTCTTTATAGCTACTCTAAGTGTTCATATCACTAAACATGTATATTACTCGACTTATTTCTGTGAGATTTATGCATGCTGTAAAAAAAAGCAGAGGAAGAGAGAGAAGTGAGAATTTCTTCCCTGCTTAAAAAGGATTTCAGCTATTCAAAAGATCTGAGAACAGTAAAAAGAGAAACATAAAGGAAAACAGTAAACTGTAGGAGCTGCATCCTTTGTTATAAAATGCATATTCATTGGAGAAGAAAAGCTGGAAACATTTTAAAATTGCACATATACAATTTACAGCTGCTTTGACTGTTCTGTATGCCATAGAGTTTTAAAACAGACTGCTTGGCTCTGTTTATGAAATTTTGTAATGGTCAGACTCTTCCTTAGAAATAATATGAATGCAACTTGTGAAATGGCTTTAGATATGGGAAGTTGCAAGGATTTGCACAGATTTCTAAAGTTCTTAAAGTCCTGTTTGAAATTTTAGGAAAGGAAAAAAAAAACCCTCATCCATAATTCTAGAAGATTTGGACAAGCAAATGTACTAATTTCTCTTTTTACACAATGCGCAAATTACCAGTCAAATTGTCTCTTTCTTTCTTTCTTTCTTTCTTTCTTTCTTTCTTTCTTTCTTTCTTTCTTTCTTTCTTTCTTTCTTTCTTTCTTTCTTTCTTTCTTTCTTTCTTTCTTTCTTTCTTTCTTTCTTTCTTTCTTTCTTTCTTTCTTTCTTTCTTTCTTTCTTTCTTTCTTTCTTTCTTTCTTTCTTTCTTTCTTTCTTTCTTTCTTTCTTCTTTCTTTCTTCTTTCTTTCTTTCTTTCTTTCTTTCTTTTTGTTGTGTTGTTTTGTTTGTTTGTTTGTTTGTTAAATTTATAAGTTGTTAATAATAAATTAGTGGATAGGTTTAGCTAGATTCAATACAGCTATTATACTTAAACATGCCCAAACCTAGGAACACTCTGACATCTGGTGCCTTACCACCATCTGTTTTGTACAAAACTGTTCTGAAACCATTGCATTTATCAATTTGTGAAGTATCTTGCCACTTCATTTCTTTAATAGTTTGATTTTTAGAAGTTATCTTACTGTTTTACTACAAAACAGGAACACACACCCTCCACCCCCCACCCCCCACCTCAACCCCCCCGCAACTAACTGGGTTTATGTTTCGGTATGGGGGCCTTCTAAGTTCTGGTTTTGGTTTTTTGGTGGTTTGTTTTTGGGTTTTGGTTGGTTGGTTGGGTTTTGGGGAATTTTTAAGCTATTCTGCTTAATATTAAAGGTGTGTTACACTACTTGTGTATCTTGCTTGTGACATACTTTACCTGGTTCACTTTTTAATTTGTCTGAGCTTGTCTTATCACCAGAGATGTAGTCTGTTATTGATTAAATAATTCATTTAGCTGTCCCCAAGATGACAAATCTCCTTATTGTCACGAGAAAGTTGATATACTATACTTTGTTTACAAAGGTTGTACAATAGTCAGAAAGTAAAGTATAACTACAACATTTTTATAGATTTTACATATTATGTACATTTCATTAACAGTTACATCCAGCAATAAATGTATATTTATTTGATAAAAATTGAAATTGGCACTAAAATAACTCACATTTATTGGTTGTGCTCAAAGTAAAGAGAATCAGGAAAAATTTGTATTGTGAATTAGCTTACAAACCTTTTAAAAGTTTCATCATATTTTTTAAGCTCTCCCATTTAACCCTTTCAACACTGCTTTGAGAATGCGCAGAAATTTTCTCCAGGTTTCTAAGCTTTCATTGTGAGCACATGGTATATTGCATACATTCATAGACACATCCCAATTTTGCCTCTCTGAATGAACTTCTCACCACGGGTTAAGAAGAGTTTATCATGTTAATCATGTGTTTAAAAATATAATTCTGTTCCTAATTTCACATTACATTGAAGTAGATATATTTTAAAGTGACAGTTCTAAGAAATTCTGTTTTTTCTTCACCCTCCCCTTCTTCACTCAGAATACTATGCAGAATATGGATTAACATATTGAATAAAAAATTGTCATCCTTACCATCACTTTTTCAGCTACAGATCTCCAGACAGACACAGTTTTAGTCTCTGTTTGTAGAACCCGTTCTGTTTCAGAGGCCGTTTCAGAAATGGGATTTGATATTTGGATAATATGAGCAATGAAAGGGAGCACAGCAGAATTAGAGGTGTGCTTAGTACCCTACTTCCATCCTGATAAAAATGGCATATACAGCAGGGATATTTGCAAGTAATTATTGTCAAGGAATAGTAAGAATGGGAAATTCTTTGTATTTGAAATTGTTCTTACTTGCATTTGGGCCTGGTACACTTCATCTTGTCAGTTACACCAAAGTAAAAATGCCTTGCTTTAAATGTAATAAATTCATAAAAACAAAGGAAGGAATATTGTAAAAATTTCCTTATTTTCAAGGCATTCCCTTTTTATATGTAAATATATTTTGCAAATGTTGGATAACATATTTTTAGCAAAAAAGATGCTGGAGAAATTAGCAAATATGCTAGCTATCAAACCTATGTGGGTTAATCTTCAAGTGCAATGTGATAGGAAGAGTTTATAGCATTACTAAATTATCAGCAAAAAATGTGCTTAGGCTGCAAGTATAAAACATAAATACTGGAAGTTAAGAACTTTGGAAATATATTATTTCACTTCCAAGGCAAAATTTTTCATTGTATTTTATTTACATATTAATCTTACATTTAATGACTTTAGACGTAACAAAAATTTGACCTGTGATGCTCAATAGACTATTACAATTCCCAAAACAATGTTAATTGCTTTAGTTTCTGAAGGACCAAATTTGGGTTATTTTTATTGCCTGTATCACTCAAAAAATACATGCAGTGAATTTATAAAGATGTACATTTATGGACGTCTGTGTCTACTGACCTATTGCATCTATAGTATACCTGAATTTATATACATTTTTATATATAGATATTTATTTTTATATATTAACTAAACACATAAATAAGCATTTTCAAGTGATTATAACCACCCAAGTTTTAGTCAGTGTTTTCTCACAAGTTTTTAGTGTTATTTTCCTCACAATATTTGAACATTACTGATGCATATCATTCTGTACAACCCTCCAGTGGATTCAAATTATATATACAGACTTTCAATTTATATATTTGTCATTTTATAAGGCTTTATGCACTGTGCTTCAGTAGAAACAATGATTCATATATGAACAAAAATTAAAATACATTTTCATAAAAAGGGCACAAATTATTGATAAACACATCTATGTTTGCAGATTGGTTATTTCTCAGAGGTTATTTGGGGTCATAATTGTAAATCTCATTACCTTGCTTGAAGGAGAAAGTCTCTTTCATTATTACGGTGCTGAGGTCCATATCCCTGAAGCTAATTGCAAGGTATTGCTTCAGAGTTCTAATTGTTTGCCATCAAAATAGCTGTGTAAGCTTGATTAACAGTGTTCAGCAACATTCATAATAGTCCAAGCCTGGTCCTGCATAAAATAGAAACTGGGAAAAAATCAATAAGATTTAATAAGATCAGGAACAATCACTTACAATAGTACATCAATCACACAAAGTAATAGGTGCAGGATTTGATAGGGTCCTGAACTGCCTGAGAGATTCATAACCAGTACTCGTTAATGATTTGTTCATTTGCATTTTATCAATCCAGCTACAGCTGACAAGCAGAAGGAGCAGTAAGGAAATATGTTGACTTAAACTCATCAGAGTTTGCAATTAAAAAAAAAAAAAAAACAGATAACTTAATAGGAAAATCAGACATGGCTATATATGTGGAGGGTGTGTATATACATGTGTAGATGTGCTCTTTCGTGCTGCAGATTATAATAAATTACCACTCCATAGTGGCTATTAGTATTCCCATAATCCCTCAGAAAGCCTGCTTATGTCTGAGAAAAAGTACAACAAAATATAAATTTTTAAATTCTCCTCAGTGCTTCACAATGTGTCTTTCTCATTGTATTTCGCACAGAGTAATGCCATCACAATATTTAATATGAAACATGCATATTGTCTTGTTTTTGTATCCCTTTAAATAAATAAAGCCCTGGGCTTTGCCTTGGGCCAAACCCATATCAAACACAAAACCAATAGTAATGAGATGGCTTTCTGGTGATTATTATTTAGCATTATATCCTATATCAGCAGATTTTATGTCTTTCTAAAGTAATTAAGTTTTGTTTACTATCTGAACATTTTTTGAAATTGTCATGAATAAACATCAGATCTCATTTATCCAGACCCTTGCCTGTTTGTAATGCATCAGTCTTTTGTTTAAAATAAGAAACCCAGAGCCAAGCCAAGCTAAAATGCAACAAAAAACCCCACATGAGCTGCCTTGTGTGTGGATGAGTTATTTAGAGAGTGATCTTGTTGGTCTATCTGCAGACTGTTTGTTTGCCTGTGTTTGTTGGGTCCATTTTGATGAGTGCCTCATTATAAACCAGATAACCCACCTCTCTTTTCTGAAGAGCAGTTTGCTCTGTTAGATGTAGTAATTCTAATTTATATCTCAATTAATGTGTTTCCCTAGTATATAGCCTTTTCTCGTCCTTACACCAGATTTTTTTTTCACAGACAAAACCTTAAAATACTGTCTTTGGTTCTCTTAAGAGTATCTCGTGACCCAGAACATGCATTGTTTATTTGCACAATCCTTTTTCTTGCTCATTTTAGTCAGCTTCTACATTTTGAAAGGAGAGCAGCAAATTCTTAATCAATATATGCTCCTGTCACATCATCTTATACTATGACAGCATCTAATACCAGTACAAAGTCGGGGCTTCCTTAAGACATGGTTTAAAATGGAGATTGTCACACAGCAGTATGATATGGAAAGAATTTAATTTGGGTTTTCTGTGCTACATCAGGCCCTTTGGCCTCAGCGACTGTAATGGAGGACCTTCCCAGGTTAGGTGACACTATGATTTTTGAGGTAAAAGGATGACTGAGTTTACAGGCTGACTGATGCTGTGATTTTAAGGTTGCACCATGACTAGCCCAGTGGTACCACAGAGAAAGAATTGGCAGGTTGGTGGCTTTGTCAGAAAATTGGCTCAATCTCTAACTGGATTTCAGAAATTATATTCTCTAAACTCCTATTCTGGGGCACGTAAAAACTATCGGCTACTGTATTAATAATGGATTAGTTGTAATAACTATTAATTTTATAGTACTTTCAATTTTTTTATAACTTTACAAATATATCCTGAACTGGATAATTAAATCCATGAGCTGTATTAAAATCAGAGTAGTAATAAAAGAAACAGAATTATTTCCTACGGTAAGTCTTAAGAAAAGAATATTCTTTTCTGTTTCTGAGCTGACCATGAATAATTTGTGATTTTTAATAAGTATGTTTGTTTCAACAAATGGCTGTTTAATGGAGAAATACTATAACCTCTGAATTTCCTAGATATTCTTGGATAAAGATATTAATTTGGCTGTTAGATGTGTGTGATTTAAAGCTATGCTATTCATTTCTTCGAGTAGGTTTGATAAAATAGTCCCCTTGTCAGCTGCTGCTTCAGCCTCCTCTGTAAGTTGTCCCTGAGTCACAGATACCCTGTAACATCCAAACTACTGGAGTCACCAACTAAATGTAAGCCCAGGCTGATTTCCATTCAGTTTAAGTCTAGGTTGCAGAGTCTAGCAAGAGCTAAAATGTTCCGCAATGACGACTCTATCCTCAGAAAAAGGAAACACAAATGTCTGGAGTAGTTGTCTTTCCAATTTACTGACAGCTGTGAGCTAGCACCTTCAGTATCAAGCTGTGTTTTCTATTCCTTGATGAAGCATGTATTGCTTTTTCAGGAACAAAACTTCATCCCTGACTGCTGCGCCTGCAATGCATAGGGCAAACCTCTTCAAAGAAAATACTTCTCAAATCCGTGAGAAAAAGGCCAGGTATTTTTTAATTTCAGGTTCATTGCTTGTTTTCAGATATATGCATGCATGATACCCAACTGTAAGCTTTCAGCAATATGTAAGACCTTGAGGGCTAAATATATGACTCATGAAATGGGAATGGACTCTTGTTATCTGGCTGTGGTTGAGGGCTGTGCCTTTATTGGGACTTCCATTCGTGTGAAGCCCTGAGCCACGGTCTACTGCAGTACAGTCTGGCAGAATCTCTCTGTCTCTGTGGCTCAGGACAGATAGATCCTGGGTTTTCCTAACCATCACATAGGATCAGAGAAAGGAAACCTCTGAAATGGCCTGTGTATGTGAGAAGAGCAACAAGGAGCAGAGATATATGTCAGGTGTAGGGGCTGGAGACATCTGTGTGACACAGACACATCTACCATGTGCAGGTATGTCCAGTGATTGATAATACCAAAATGTTAGCATTTCTTCTTAATGAGTATATCTCTGCTTGGATCCTCAGGGGCAGTAGTAATCATTTTCTCTCTAAGGGCCAACTTGAGGGCTAGATTCTCAAAAGAAACTTTTCAATCAATTTCACTCTTTAGAGAGCTTAAAAGCAGAATAAGTAAAAGAATTCCAGAATTTCAAGAAACTGGGGGGAAAAAAGGAAAATTCACAGAATTCATTATGGAAAACAACTATCAGAAAATTATGCAGATCACATTAAAAATGAACATAAAACCAAGTCACTAATTATCTGAGATCCCTAATAAAAAGGGGTAGCTTGTGTTTGCTCTGATATTTTTTCCATTCTACAACAGCTACACTATTTACCCTATGCTTGTTATGACTCACAGAATCTAAAAAGACTTTGTTGGAAAACTATGTTCTTGCTAAAAAAAAAAGCCAGAGCATCAGCTTTAGAAGTGCTTTTCCTTGTCTTTTTGCAAAGTGTTATATTAAAAAATGCTTTAATATTGCTGCTGCTGAACTTTTAGCTGTGATGATATCGCAATGTTCTAGACTTTGGGAGAGTCTAACTGCACTGTACTGTTTCTTTATAAAATGAAGCGCCTATGGAAGGCTCTTTCAATATTCTGGGTGAATAAGAAGCAAAATACTCCAAACTGGGCATTCTTCCATAAGAGGAAAAAATGGGAAAGCAAGATCCAGTTCTAGGCAACTGCTGGTCTTTAAAGACACATCACACTGGAATGTTTTCTAACCCCAAAGAAGAGACAGAAAAGAGGGGATTTCATCAGCATGCCCCTAGTTTATGTATAAGAAAGAAGCTCAAAAAGGTATTATGGCCGGTGGCTGACAACTGGTCCATGCACCAGTTGTGATATCCACAGACTCGGCAAATGAGAATGAGGGTTTACTGTGGCTACAAATCAGGTATGCAGACCAAGCTGAAAAAAATTAGCTTCTGCTTATGAAATTCTAAATATTATACATGTTTTGGAATGCATTTTCAAGGCCTAGTTTTGAAATGAACACATGAAAAGTAATACAAATTCTGAAGACATCATGCTAGGTAACTACTACTGCTAGTAACCAGAGCTTGAAATCTCTGTCTTTCAGTGAATTCCAGATTGAAAGGCTTTCGTTTGACTTCTATTACTTCAAGCTTTTCCCCTAGAATATTTAAAATATAAGCTTAATTTTCTTCTTCTTTTCTTTTCCTTCTTCCTCTTCTTCTTCTTCTTTTTTTCCTTTTCTTTTTTTTTTTTTAATCTTGTCACCATGTTGTCATTTTTTGTCATGTATATTATTCCAGAAGGATTTGATGTCTGGAGTGATTGCATAAATCAACTCAACTATGTCACTACTTATAAGTTTGCAATATGTTAACTCTCTTCATAATTTACATAATGTTTAAATAATATACTTTCCTTTTCCCTTATCCCTACATTAATGTGATTAGAATCAGTGGAAGCGCTATAATTTTCTTGTAACGTGTGCTTTCCACCTACGCTTGCTTATTACAAGAAGTATCATTTCTAAAACTAGCAGCCTCTGATCAGTTTAGCTGTCAAAAATTATTTTTTTTCCAAGAACAAAATTACCTTATAAAATATATTATTTTTTCTACTTAGCATTCCTGTTAAGGTAAACAAACAACAGAAAATTGTTGCTTTGTCTTATTTATTTCCATGCCTGCATCTAACTGTATGTAGTAGTGGAATACATCTTCTGATATATTATGCAATTAAATTGATGGATAGTTAATTGAGTCACTATGGCATACCATATGTGTACTCCTGACCTGAATGTCAGTGGTCAGATTAAGGCTTCACACATTTGACCAAAGAACATATGCTGTTATTGAGAATGTGGCTCTAGATAGGATAGGGATTTTAGTCCATGGAAAAAAAATCATCATAACTGGCTTTGCTCTTTGGTTGTTGGAGCCCTGGCTCCTTAGGAGTCCAGCTGTAAAGGACTTTAAAAATAATCAGAGTTATTAATTAAAAGCTTACTGACATCACAACCATTAACTTTGGCAGGCTCTTTCATTAATTTATTTGATCTCTCTTATTACATGACATATCCTCATCATAGTATTTGTGCCTTTGCACATCAAGCTTGAGATCTTATTGGCTTTTTAATTTGAGCTTAGCCTTTTATTTTTTCAATCCCAAATGCCTTCTTTTTTAAAGAAATAAAATATTTTCCTTATTGGTGGGCGTGATACATATGCAAGCAATAAAGCAGCAGAAGGAGGGGAGCTCATACACCTTTAATGACAGTGACACATAGACATCAAAACACATACAGATTCTCACACAGAAATATTCTTGTATATATAGTTACATCACAGTTTCAAATAATGGTATTTTTAGAAGTGCCTTGCTAAAACATTGTTTTCATGATGATTAGTCCTAGTTTTTGGCAGACTTAATATTTCTGTTTTATCTTATTTATCTAAATAATATTTAATGACATAGTATGTTTTTGTCAGCTATTTTGCATATTTTACTTCTAAACCAGGTATTATGGGAGCTATTTTAGCTTCACAAATGTTTTAAAGTAAATTATGTTATTTTACAAAATTATTGCAGTAGAACATACATCTGAGCAATAATGTTTTATCTTTGACATTGCTTTGATGACTCATCCATTTTGACAGGTAACTGCTTTAAAGCTATTTAGTTTGCATCAACACTGAGATAAAACGAGACTTGAACAATATGTACCATAGAAGAAAAAAAAATATACTGTCATTACAAGGTTAGAAAAAACAAAGATTTGTAATGGGAAAAAACAGCTAATAGAGAAATATCTTTGATTCAGTCATTGCTTATTGTAGCAAACTTGCATATTCTTTGTCCACTGACTTAACCTAGAAAAAGAGTAGTACAGTCTCTGCTGCATAATTTGTTACTGCCACTTTGAGAAAGATTATGATAATGTACATATAACAAAATTGACAACAATGGAGGAGTCCTGTAATTTTGAACTAAATTCAAGGAGGCTGCTCTGAGCATGAGAACTAACAGTGTCTTCATTATGATTAGCTTACCTTTTCAAGTGTTCTGCTAGGAACCTCTATCACGTAAATTGAGGCAGGAACTTTATTATCATCACTATAGCAACTGCAGGGAAATTTATTTCAAAACAGTTGGCTACCTGAAAATTTTCTCGTGATGGAAAGAACAGCAGATGATATATACATTTTAATTCGTTTTTATTTATTCATGTTTCAAAGTGTTCCATAAATGAGTGAAGGGCTTTTTTTTGTTGTTGTTTTAAAGACAAGATGGCCAGTTCCATCTTAATTTTTTTTCTTAATCCATCTTATTTTATTAGGAGCAAAAAGGAGTGCTGGAAGATTTTGGTTCTATCATAATATGTAAAGCTTTAATTATGCTAAGATATGGAATATTTCAAATTGGCCATTTAATGCACAATTCTCTTCATTATTTAATTTTTGAGCTTAGCTGTTACCTGGCTTTTCTTTTGACTTTGATCTTAAATCACATAACTGCTCAGCAAGAATAGTGAAGTGTGCATTTTTATTATTTTCCCATGGTGTTATTATATTCTGTGCCTAAAGAAAAGGAATAACTGCACAGATGGATTTGTAGGGGATGTGAGGAAACTGTAGATGCACACAGAAATTGAATGCAAATACAAGGAAGTGCCTCTATTTTGTCCATGGCAGGATGGATCCCATGTTCACAATTAGAATTTTTCATGTACAAACCCCCTTTTGTTGCATTTCTGTAATTACAGAGCTAACAAAATGCTGAAGACAACAGTATTGCTTCAGAAACTGGCATCAATCTTTTATTGCAAATATAAACCCAATTTTTTTAAAATTTCTTTCTGCTCCATATTTTTGTTTTCTTTAAAATGAAGAAAGAGAAAGACAGTGTTTTGAAACACGTTTCATTAAATGAACAGAGAGAAATGGAGAAATACCTCAGCTGTCTTGAAACCCTTTTTCTCCGCAAAATATAAGTGTAAAAATTCTTATTATTTATGCATCATGGCTGGTGTTCCATTATGAAAGTGCATATCTCAAAGGTACCCCACAAAACACACTTCAGGCACTGCTTTAACCAATGCCCATTTTTTACTGAAAAAGATGGTATGAAGTTGACTGCAATCTGCATTAACAAATAGATCTCATGATGGGGACTTCCTTAGCTCTCTCCAACTTTTACATCTTACTTGTAGCCAAATTTCTCTCAACTCCTCCTAATAAAGAAGAATATTTTGTTCTTTGGATATCAGTGGGTTCTTCCTTCTACTATGAAAGGGAAAGATGTTAATTTTCTTTCACAGACAGGAAGGCATTTAAAGAATTGCCGAAGATGCGAATGTAAGATTGAATGTAAAACAGTCCACAAGTTGAATATTTCAGATACTTCACATGAGACTCATTTTCACTTGATAGTTTTAGGAATCTCACCAAGACACCTACCTAAACAGTCAAGTTGTCCTAAGGTCCTTAAATAATTCATTGGGAAACATTGCCCCTCCAGAACATAATCAGAATTGCTCTCTGAAAGTACCTTTTTTTCTTCCATTGAGTATCTAGGAGTCTGTTGTACTCTTCCTTAACTAGCCGTAATTCACAAAAACCCATCAGGTCAAAATATTTTCACTCACAAACATCTCACAGTGGAAAGATGGAATTTGCAGTTGAAATATGTTTGGTTGGGTTTTTTGTTCAGTAGACTTTGGTTGTTGGTCAGTTGCTGCTTTGTTTTTTGGGGGGCATTTTTTGCAGTGTGGTCTGTTTATTTGTTTGTTTAGTTACTTGTTTGGTTGTTTTTGGTTGTGGTTTTTGGTGCTTTTTTGTATCTACAAACCCTTGAGGAATATGAAAGTCCCAGGAGGTCAGATTTTGAAATCGTTCTTGCTGATGGGAATTTTGCCAGTGACTCCCCCAGGATCAGTATTTCACCCTTGTACACAAATTAAGAGTCAATAAATGAATGTCTATACCTTGGAAATGTGAATGGAATAAGTCACAGTAACTATGTGAATGACCAGAGATGACATTAGTTTTTGGTGCTGCTTAATAATTATCAAAAGAACATCTATCATCAGGTATTATAATCCATAAACACAAATTATTACTTTGTGGAAGAAAGTGCTAGTGCATTGAAAATCTATCTCTAGGCATTGAAACAGCCTTTGTAAAATGTTGTTCATCTATATGACAGCTTAAAATATTTTTGAAATAGGTATCTCAATTTATTAAGGCAAAAGATCTCTACATTAATGTATTTGGGCCAACTCCAGTATCTCACTGAAGTCCCATCAGAACCAGCCTCGCTCTACATTGATTCACTATTCTTCTAGCACTTACACACTTGCAGTGCTGGCATTTCTGCTATGTACAGAAAGGCAGGTACCTGTCTGTCCTGAGTGCACCCACATGCTCTGCCACCTCTTCACCTTCCCCAAGGGCTCTGACTGCCTTTTCTCATGGTCATCTCTGATACAGCACAGCTGTGGGACCTTGGTCAGAGATGAAGAAAGAAGAACCTTGTTGGGGTCTCCCACCTTCCTTCACCTGAGACCCTCACCCTGGATCCTTGCTGCAGCCTGTCTGTATGGTCAGATCCTGACCCTGACCCACTGACCTGATATTCTGCCTTGACCCTGGACCAGGCCCATCACTGGGGACTTATCTGTGATCCTTGGGTGGAGGCTGCCCCTGGTCCCTGTCACAGATGCTGCCATATATGTCTCACTGGGCACAATAGCATGGCACCCCATCAAGTGTGACACTGACCGGTCAGCCTGACCATCACCCACGGACCCTGGCTCAAGGCCCTTTACAAAGCAGCCTCCTCCTCCTGATCCCTGGTAGTACAACTCACAAGGGCCAGCCAATCTGAGATAAGAAAGCAGTGCTCCAACTGTTCAAGAATTCCTTTGTTTTCTTTCATTCTTGGTGCCTGCTTTGATGAGCTTGTATCTGGAAAAGTTATCCTATGTATAATGTTGGGTTTTGGTCAATACATAAGAGACAGAATGTATATCCCAATTTAGCCAATAATATGTTGTTCATCAGGAGCATAAAAAAGCTGATTGCAATCCATTTTTTGTTGGATCCAGTGACTTGAACCTGAGCGGCTAAACAGCCCCTTTATGTCCTCAGTTCTCATATATTCCTTTATGAGAAAATGTTCCATTTGCCAGAGAAGGCATTGTGCCAGAAAATGAATGATTAACTCCACAACCAAAGGATTAAGGTGATTGTATATTATTTTTATTTAGGAATTACAACTTTGAATTCTGCTGCAATGAATGTTTGTGAACAACAGAACAATCCCAAAAGAAAGACTCAGGGCAAATGCAGTCAAACACAAGGACTGTGGCATTCACCTGAGATGCTGGAACCTGGAAAGTCACTGCCTGAACCTCCCTTCTCAAATTCAGGTAAAGGAAAGAAACAGCACTCAGCTGGCTATCTGAGGAAATGTGAAGGGTGTGTTCTCAACAGTTTGTCCTCAGAGTCTCTTTATGAGGATTTGAGTATGTGTTGTGATGAAGAATGGAGAGTTTGAAATATTTTGTTTGGAAATCCCAGTTCTTTCCTGTCTGTCCAAAGGGGTATCTTCATATTCTGCAGTAAGATTACCATCTCAAACTTTAGAAGAAATTAAATAAAAAATTATGGTCTGAGTTTCATGTCTGATCTCTCTTCTTGAACTTCAAATATAAACTTTGTTAGAAGAAGTTCTTTTCAACATTTCTGGTTCTCCGCCATTCTCTAACTCTTGAAATGTTGGAAAAGATAGCTCATGCATAATGCATTAGGTGAAAAGTCTATAAATGTTTTTGCTTTTAATTCATTTAAGAATCAAACTAATTTCATTTTCCTCATTGAGTATATTTTTATTCCTTGTAAAACAATCATTAAAACATTTGAAATAATAGAAGTGGAATAAGAAAGCATATCAAACACAGTTTTAATAATAGATTGCATTGTTAAGTCAGAAAGAATTAAGTAATTGTAGACAGTAAATATTTTAATGCATATTTTTCTCATAGCTTGTTAATTCAGTTACTTACATTAGAATAGTTGCATAAGAAAAACAACATTTTTTGCTAAATCAATTATCATAGAAAGCATTTTCTAAAAGTTTATGCATTTAGGTTACATATGAATGAACAATATTGTGTTTATATCTAATTTAAGAAACATGTTTCTAAGGAATTAAGAATGTGTCCAGGATAGAAGGGAAGGGGAGGCACCTCACTTTGTTAGAAGAAAAAAGGACAAAATTCCCAATAGACCATCTATTCAGGATTTGGGTTTCAGCAGAGGAACATCCTTGAATCAGGAGCTGGATCAGAAGGGTGATATAGGATTGAGTGAAAACTCATCAGTCTGTTCATTTGAGAGGAGGTCAGAAGAAGGGAATGCTGGTCAAGAATTTTTATGGTAGTTAAGTAGAGAAAAAAAAAAGATTTCCATTTGAAGTGTTAAACATATTCTCACAATTATAAGATACCTTTTTCAAAACCTTTATAACTCCCTATAAGCCTAAGTCCCATTAACTCTGGAAGTGATTTGAAAGCTTTTGAAAACCTAAGTTACATACCCAAATAACAAGTATTTTTAAAATAGTTACAAATACCATGTCATCAGTGTCTAAATACCTTGTAATGTGAAAAAAAAAGACATGGTTAGGCATGTCCATTGTCCATCGCAAAAGGCATCATTTTGAATTGAACACACAATTAGAAAGAATAAAATTAAGTTGTCTTTTAAACATATATCTATATTTATATACCTCACTCAATGACTCACCTTCAAATGACTCACAGAGTTTTCTTCATGGAAGTCCCTGTAGAGTGATGCCATTGTACCTCTTGAGACACAATAGGAAATTTTACAAAGAGACAAAGGCCTCAGTAAGTTGCTTGAAGCCACTGCCACTTCATCATTCGATTGGAGCTCTCAGTGTTATCTTTCCTGACCTTGGTGAAAATACCAACATAACACAAGTAACACCACTAGAAAAAACCTTCCTACTTCCTGGAGATTTCATGAACATAGGGGGAAGAAGAGAGAGGTGAAAAAATCATTACTGACACAGTGCTTCTCCAGAATACGACTCTCTCCTCCGCTTCACTGAAGACAATTGCCTGCTCCTGGGACGGACAGTCATCTCCTTTCCCAAAGAGTTTCAAAGATCCAGTATTCTCTGTACACATGTTGCACCCAGTAAATATTAAAAGTATAGGGTGTTTTGGCCAGCTGGATGGGAATAGAGAGCAGCTATGCATGACCTTCAAGACCTCTTTCTCCTTCATTTGCAGTAAAATAGGGAAATACATACTTAGAAGACACCATTTCCCCCCCTCATTCCTAGAGAGTGTAGATCAACAGCAAGTAATGCAGACCAGCACTTTTACAGGATTCAGCTTCAAGAACAGTTTTCTGCTCTTTACTCTACTTTGGTTTGGCTGATTTTTATGCATTAGTGTAGAAGAGACTTTTCAATATTCAAATGGATGCCAAGAACAGTAGTATAGTGCATTAACCTTTCCCTTTGAGATATTTTAGTTCAATTGGTGGCAGAGAAAACCACAAACTGTGGCACAACTGTCACTCTCATAAATGATTTGTGACTGTGTAAATGCAGATGCCACAGCTGTCATGTAATCTGCACACAGGCTATACTGGGCATGTAACTCAGACCCTTCTGCTCCACGAACACAGGCCCTTTCCATTTGTACTGTTCCATTAGCTGTTGAAATGGCTTAAAACTAGAACAATTTATCCTTCCCCTTTTGAACTTTAGCAAAATAGGACAGAGCTCTAAACTAGCTTCCATTTACCAACCAAAATTTTCCCAATGTGATTTTCTAAAGCAAACATTTAAATCCAGTGATACCTAAATAGCTGTCAATGGTATTATAGAGAGCTGTACAAAACTTAAAAGCCCAGAAACAGATACATTTTCCTGGTTTCAAGTGTCACTGCAAACCACAGATTCATGACTCTGGATTGAATATAACATGTAATTTATGGGTTTGGGTGGAAACCGCCTAAAAGCTGCAAATGCCTTGGAGCTTTTATTTTAAAAGGCCCAACATTGCAATTCTGGCTAAGATTTGCTTTTTGAGGGAGTCAGTTTGAACCAAAAAATCACAAAGCTATACCAGGGAGAAATGGAAGCATGTGAACCAAGTCAGCAAGGCATGTCCCAACATGGAATCAAAACATGGCATAGATATCTCATGCACTTCCTTCACAGGCCCAATAGAGAGGATAGTCACAAAGCCAAGCAGGCATATACCTCTTTCCAGTATAAGGCAAGTTGGTTACTTACTCTCCTCTCTGTTTAAGAAAGACCCAAGGATCAAAAGGAATGTTTCAGTCCACAGGACTCAGAAACATAAACAAGTATGAAAGAAATTTGCAAAACCCCTATTATTTCCTGATATAATATAGCAGTGCTGACTTCACTTATTTCTGAATCACTGATTATTTATTCCTCTGTAGAAGAAAAGCAACATTTTTCCAAAACTTAATGTGGAACTGTTCTAAAATTATTACAGGAAACATATTTTCTCAGCTACTGCATTTAAACAGAACAGCTTTGCTGAATATAATTTTGTACTTTCTTTATTTGTTTATATTCAGGAACACTTTGCAATTCTTTCCACCACACCACCCCACCCCAATTCATTGAGCCTGTAGGTCTTCAGGCAATCAGCAAAGACTAGAACAGAGATGTAGTGTTTAGTTGTTGCTTCCAAAACCTAGGCTGCCAGTAACTTAATGAACCCTCTGGAGATATGCTCCCATGTGGAGCAGGTTATGTCTGTGCTTGAGAAGGTTTAAATTAGTTATTTCTTAGAATACCCTGTGATGAAGGCACTGCTACCAACTGTTTTCCTTGTCACCAGCCCATCAGGGCAATAAACCAATTAGTTGTTGCCATAGTAAGGGTCATTTCTTACTATTTTAAATTCTTGGGAGGGATACACAGCACTTCCCGTATTTGTGGAATCAGCATTTTCAGTTCATTATGATTGCAAATGAACGTGCTTCTTCACAAAAGCAGTTTCATTGTCAAAAAGGACTTGTTACGTTGCTGTTTTATGGAGTGCTAGCATAATATGGGGGTACAGGGTAGGAGGGAAGAGAGCAGGAGGTAGTCTGCTGCTTCAGATATATCAACCATTCATTTTTTATGAATGCTTTTGAAAAATATTTGGTCCTCAATTAGAAATAGCCACACGCTGCTTCCAAATCACTATTGGCAAGAAATGCTAGTATATGCCAGAACTACAGCTTGCATCCTTCTGGTGGTTTGAGATTTCTCCTTTGAAATTTCTGTCTGTAGAGAAATCACTTTACTCATGAAAATTAAATGTGCTTGAGAAGCTGGATTGTGTCTTTTGGTTTGTATGAATGTACTTATGGCTTTGGGTGGGTGCACCAGGACCTTTGTTAAATTTTGCCTTACAATGTGCTATGTTCCTTGGAAAGAGCAGAACATCCTTACCTTCTAATATGTTCTCCACAGAAATTTAGTAAGCTTGGCTCCAGAAATGTTCTCATACAGAGTAAGTAACTAACTCACACGTCAATTGCCATGGAATCATGTCATAGCATCTGCCATTGGAGTAAGGAGCCTGACAGATACTATTGCCAGAGTACAACACCTGACTGTGCTGAAGCATTATGGTTTCACTCCAGTGGGTGGCTCAGCCTCACCCAGATGCTCTCTCACTGCCCTCCAGCGGGATGGAGGACAGAATCAAAAGGGTATAAGAGAGATAAAACCCAAAACGCTGCAGTTTAATGGATAAAGCAAAAGCTGCACATGTAGGCAAATCAAAATAATAAATTAATTCACAACTTCCCAGATTTTTAGCCATCACGTGTAATGGTTAGACAAATGCCATCACTCCAAATTTTCACCCATTCCTTCCCACAGCTTTTATTGCTGAGTATGAAGCCATTTAGTATGGAATGTCCCTTTGGTCACCTGGGCTCAGCTATCCCAGCTGTGTCTCCTCACAAATCCTGGTGCACCCCCAGCTGCTTGCTGAGAAACAGAAAAGGCCTGGACATTGCACACTGTCCAGCAATAACTGAGGCATTCCTCTGGTATCCATGTTGTTTTGATTGCAAATAAGAAAGACAGCACCATACAAGCTACCATGAAGTAAATTTACTCAATCAAAGCCCAAATATGTAAATGTCTTTAGGTCTCCAAAAGTGCCTTCATCAGCAAAATAGTCGAATATTACATTTGTCATATAAAACATGATAATTAGAATTGGCATTGAGACCTTACACTACAATTAAGCCTAGGTCACTTCTCAGGTGATTTGAGTAGCTGCCACATATGGCAGTTTTGAATAGCTTTCTTTACTGTAGAAAACTTGTCCTGGGTGAGGTTTGTGACCATGGAAAAGAATTTTCAAATGAACAAGCTTAAAAGTATGTTCCTGCTCTGGTGAGGGCTACCTTTCAACCATCATTTCCTTAGGCATGCTCTGTAGTCCTGAAGATATAATAAGCAGAGTCAACAAGATGGGCATGAAAATTAGTCTTTTTCTTCCTTTTGTGCCTCTCCCACAAAGTAATTTGCAAACAATGCCAACACTAAAAGCATATTTCAATTCTATTACCTAGGGAAAATATCCTGGATATTGGAACCTAAAAAGGTTTCATGCAATACTTTTTCTTGATACACAGCCTCTTAAAGTGCTACAGGAGGATCCAAATGGAAGAATATTTTATCTCTTCTTTGTAAATGAATTGAAAATATGAGGTAAAATCCTGATTTTCCCTATCCCTTTGTTAGAGTGTGTAATTCTTTCATTTTACATGTTTGAGTGTTTAGTTCCATAAGAAATCTGATGTTAGGTCCTGTTGGAACACCTGAACTTCAAAAAATTTTGGTGCCCAGAATTTCTGTTTTTAAAGGCATAACGAAGATACTTTTACTGAAGCAACCAAGAAAAGCCACCAAATTAAAGGTAAGCTGCAAGCCACAAAATTACAAAAGAGAATAAATGGAAGAAAACTAAGTTTTATTTTAAGATTTCTAATTGCCTTAGCCGGAAAAGATCTCTAATATTTAATGCTTCTGCAGGAAACATAGAAGACAAGTTAGTGAGATACTGGTGTAATCATTCTTCCACCACTGCCAGCATTGAATGCTTTGGTTGCTGCTTTGTGTCTGAATCAAAACCATGCTGGCACATTACTGGACTTTCCTTCCCAGGACAGACGTCTGCAGCTCTGGGTAGTTACTTTTGAGGATAGTTCCCCATCCTTCATGAGACTAAGGAAGCTTGAGAGATCAGGCCTATAGTGCACACAGTGTTTTTTCCTACTAGAATCAGAGGTGGACACTGAAGTCTTCAGGCTGAGCAAGTTTCATGGTGCCGAAGTAAAGGAGGAGTGAAGCCAGTTGGGAGGTTCAAACAACAGACTCAACAGCTAGATCAAGGATGCCAAATTTCAGCTCCTTGCATCTCTGGAGCCATGATAAAAAGGATCACTCCAAACTTTTGTGATATTGTTTATTTTCAAGAGTAGGGAACACCACTTTTGCATGTGCAGTTGAAGAAGGGAGACTGAAAATCTCTCGAAACCACAAGGCTGAGACACCTGGTGATCTGAGGAAAGGCTGCCATGTTTACTCTGATGAGCCTTTTGTGCTGACTCTGGAGAGGGACATCAAGCCATCTGCACAGAGTCCCACCAGTATAAAAGGGGATAGACAGAAAGCAGGAAGGAAATGTGTTGCTATGCAAACAGTACCACCTCTTTTGAAGTAGAGAATTAATCCTGAATACATTCAGGACATAAAACCTGAAAGGCAGGCTTAGTGGGAGGTAATCTGCTCAATGCCCTCTCCTTTTGCTTAGCTAGAAATAACAATAGGACCTGTTTCAGTGTTTCTGTCCTTTACATTTTTCTTACTTTTTAATAATATTTTGCATTTTATAGTGCCTTTACTGCTAATGATTCCTAAAATGCTGTACAATTTTTTTTTTTTTTTAATATATGCAAACTATATACTTGGGATTACGCTGTCATGCTATCAGCACAGCATTTCCTTAAGAAACAAAATATTGCTCATGGCCATCAGCTGTTCTCTCCTTTATGTAAGTCATGACATCTTCATGACTGCTTTTGAAGATGTTCCTCTGCAAGGTACTGAGTGGTATTTCCCTGAAAAATTGTGAATTTGAGGCAAACACTGTATGAAAAACCTATGTCCACATGTAATTAGAGAGAAGGGCTAAGGAATTTTCAGCTCCATTGAGGAAGTGTTTTGTATCTGCAGAAGTACAGACACTGATAATCTTGGGCCTAATCTTGACCATGTTCAAATTTACAGAATTTTCATAGAATCTCAAGGGAATTCTCATGGGAGAAGCAGCAGTTCACTGAATGACTTCATTCTACTTTTTTGTGGTGTTGCAGATGGTAGGAGTACCTCCTACCAGTCCTCTTGAGATGCAGGCTCATAAATACTGAAGACACTGAATGGTTTTCCTGTCCACTGAATGGAAATACATAGATATATCAGCCACAGAAATCAACTGATGGGGGGAAAAAAAAAGACAAAAAAGAACCTCTTCCATGAACAACTAGTATTGGGGAAGCACATTAAAAAGCATCTTCTTCTCTCACACTTTTGTGAAGCTCTAAGCCTCTGCAACCCTGCTCCCAATGTTTCCTTTTAAGGTCACTTCATGGGTGTTTTTGTACAGCAAGTTACAAAAATCTCTCTGATCTCTGCATGAAGGAGAGGAGGCTTCAGAAGTGACAGAGGGCAAGAAGCTCAGTACATGAACCTTCTGTGTTCCTTTGAAAGGACAATGCTGAAGATGGAAAAGATCTACCCTATATCAGGATCACAGGGTCAGCGTAATTTTTCTGCTGCAACTTAACATGCCTGCTTTTGAAAAATTTCGCCCACAAAAGGCACTTATCTGAATTTATCTATCTTTGGTCCCATCATTTCCTGTTTGAATGTCCAATTACAAATGTGGAAGACATGTGGAAATGCTAATGCCATTTGTAGGGTGGAAGAGCCCTGGCAGATCGGCAGCCTGTTTAACACATCTATAATTCAAAATTTTGAAGTTCCTATGGTATGGATGTGAAAGGAGATTTCAGCCCTAAGAATTTTATGCTTTTCTCTTGTCATATGGGTGGATGATGACACCAAATATTTGGTCTGGAACTGAGTATGCTGCATATTTATGTATTCAGAAACCCGAGCCAGACTAGAATGCTGAAATCATTTATGAATTTTTAGTAGTCTTCCTACTGTAAATGTTTAAAGCTGCAGCTTAGTAATAAGATATTTGATAGTAGTGCTCAAAAAGACACCACTTGGGAGTTATTAAAAAACATCTACAGACCTTAAATGTTTTTATGGAAAAAAAAGTGATGTGGCCATCTTTCTTTCCTCTCTGAATAAATACCATAGAGGCAGCTAAATAGAGATGTAAACCAAATAGTCAAAAAGTCAGTCTGTAACTTGCATAAAACCACATGAGTTAAAATAAGATCCAATTGTGTTTCAGTATAAAAAAAAAAGCATATTTTGCAATAGGTTTTATATGTGTGTGCGCGTGTGTGCATTTCCATATATATATTTATACGTATATGCATTTGTGTGCATATGAATATTTACATATGCATATGTGTGTATGCACACACACACACATATATAAACACATATGCAAAATATTAAAAAATCCTCAAACAGGCTTGTCGATTATGCCAACTTTTTTTGATCATAATGTGCATTATTCTACTAGACATTGCTTTAATAAAAAGAAATTAAATTTGATGTAGCCACTAAAAGAACTAATTTATTATTTGTATTAAGTGTTTATAATAATTGATTGTGTATCACGAATTTGTGTAAATTTGTAATATGAAGAAAACCCATCAAGAACACAACATTTATTTTCCTTGTCTAATGTGCCATAGTGTTTCCAAGACTGCAAAGCTGCAAATAAGAGTAATGTCTGATGGGGCACATTGAACAGTTCCCCAGAGACCCTGAAAGGACAGTGTATGATAACTTTCAGGCCTCCATTTATAACAGCAAGATTTACTTTAATATTTGCATGTTTCTTATATGAATGATGTAAAAATTATAAGAAACTGTATGGAAAGATTTTTTTTCATATAGCATTGATTTTAATTGGTTTTTGTTTTTCTTCACCACTACAGTACTTGCTTTCCCCCAGAAAGATGCATAAATGCTTAATCTACCATAATTATGTGTATACATTCTTACCATTAGTAATTTGTGCTTTAATTATATTTACCATTTGGACCACTGTATATTTGTGTGACCCAGAGTTACTTAAAAGTATTTCATTTTCACAGGTTTCCACTATTTTTTCCATAGATAAATTAGAAAAGCTTGGGAAATTGCATACTGAAAATTGAAATAAGGACTATAAAATCCATTTTGAGACTTGCCTTTTGGTGTTTACTTCAAAGCATGCTTCTGTGTGTGTGCTTGATTTACATTTAGCAATATCTAAGTGCAAATAGTAATCATACACCAAAGTAAACTGGACTATATGCAATTGCTTCCTCTGTTTCTTCAATTGCAGTTGCAATCCCATAGATTCAAATCTTGACAGGTAGCATAATTAGAAAATTCCCTTTGTCTTATTAAATGTGACTCTTCTCAATAGAATTCACTTCATTGCAGGCAAAGAACAGAAAATATACTTCAAATCTAAAATGGGAAATCAAGGGGGACTGTTTTATTTTTATCTGTCTTTGTGCAAGCGACATTATTATCAAAGGATATTGTAATGCTGAAAATGTACTTTTGGGATTTAAATCACGTATTAGCCTGGAAAGCAAAAAGTGCTGTAGGGCCCATGCAATATATTTTCTCATTAATCTGATTGAAAGATTATCCTTCCTATAGCTATGAAAAGTCTAATACCCATATATCCATCTTTCCTGCTAGTAAAATTCAGCTTTGTGCGTAGTCATTGTCTCTTGTGTCTGAGGTCCTACACTCTTCTTCATTTCCCTGTATAAGCCTATCTGTATTAAAATAAATTCAGAACAGGCCGCCATTTCATGCACACATTTTGATTATTTCATAAGCTGCTGAGGAAAATGGAAGTATCAGCAAGTCATGCAGTTTTCTGGTAATGTAATGCTGTCATTACCTCAGTGGTCATGTGAAAAAGTTTAGCTATAATATCTATGACAAACGTTCGGTGAGTCAAAACAGTGCATTTAAATGAAATGCAGATATGAATGAGCCATTATTGCAATCACAACTCCAGCTTAGAAATTATTAAATATGAATATATACACTTTCACAGCAACCTGACATTTGTAATACATAACTAGCTGTGCATTTCTCACCCCCCTCCTCCCGTTTTCCTCCCCATCATCCCCCAGATTGAGAATAGAGGAAGTCATTTTGATCAGAGGCTGCACACAGTAATTGAAGACACTCCTGATGATTTCATGCAATCAGAGTGGCACATTATTTGTGATGAAAATTAAGTAAAGAAGGAAAGCAGATTTATAGGTTGTCTTCCTTATGGTCAACTGCCTTTACAAAAGATTAGCAATTCTATGCTAACCACCCCAACCGTATACATACTTTTCCACATCGTAGATTTACTGAAATTTTCATATAACCTTAGTCATAACTTGTGGTACCGCATGATTTTAAGCTTTTAATGAAACTACAGAAGATGTCTTAAACTGAATGATTTCTATTCTGAGCTCTTTGAGAGCTGATAGCATGAACAGTATAGATGGCTCTAGCCATAACTGTCACACAGATAATATTCTTTTATGCCTCAAGACACTAAGATGGTGCTGTAGATAACCAAAAGGAATAAGCTGCCACCATCACTAATCTGCAGCTTTGAAACACTATAGCTTTTGCATGGTTAAGAGAAGGTAAAATCGCCTAGAACTGGAATATAGAAGACATTTTTAAGTTAACATAGAAGAGAGAACTAAAGATTTTCATATTTTTTAATCTATATCCGCTCTAGGTCAAACCAAGTATAACCCCCTTTTTGTGTGTTTATGGATAACAATTGAAAATGCAAAAGAAGCCAAAGCCTTTGAATCCTCCTTGGATACTTTACACTAATATAGTGAAATTGAAACGTGGGTAATAGTTAGCCTTATTGTTCCCTTTGGAGTTTAACTTTCAAGATGTTTCATATAGATTTTTGGTTGGTTTTATAATACATATAACAGATTTTGTCCACCATCCGCTTTGTGCCAGAGGACTATAATTTCTCTTGATTATTTTTCAATATGTAAAAGCAAATGCAACTGAAACTTTAATAAAAGACTAAACCTTATTTGCATTTATCATAGCTAAGGTCACCAAATTAAAACTATATGGGGGTATGAAGTAAAGCAAAAAGTAAAACTTTTATAAAGTCTTTACACTTTATAGTTGAGTTGCCTACTGATAGCCTGGTTTATTCCCATTATTTAAAAAAAAATCTGGATAAATTATTTTAGCATTCATGTTGCATATAATTTTTTCTTCTTATTTGTCCTCTATAACACCTCATACAAGCTACTATTAAAATTTGATTTATAATAAATAGAAACAAGGAACCAGTATAATTTTGGAACCTAGATTTTTTCCACATACAGTTTAGAAACCCCTAATCAAAAATCCTATTGTTGTGAGAATACAGCCTGACATGAAAGTGTCAGGGAAGCAGCGAAGGAAAAATGATGATCTAAACATCAGCAGAGTTGGACCGACTATAAACCACATTTTCTGGGTGTGTTTTTTAGATATTGTGGTATGCTCTTCAGAGGAAAGGAAAAATTTACTTGAAAGTCTCAAGCAATATGAACATTTTTTATTGAATACATGAACTATCAATAATAATCTGCTAATTTGTGCTCCAAAATGCAATCATTGTTAGGACAGAAAACCAAAGCACGCAGGAATCTATTAAATGCACAGCAGAATTTGAAATCGAACCACGGTGACTCGTTCTTATGGCAGGCTGACATTATTGGTCCTTGTATATAGTTACATAATCATCTCTGAAGCCAGATTTTAAAAAATGGTCTGTAAAGCAGTTAAGGGACATCAAAATCTGGCTTTACCATCAACTCTCTAAGCTCCATGCTCAGCATTACTTATGGCTCTTCTGCGTAAACAACTGCATGCAGTTGAAAGTAACACAAAATACAAAAATACAATGAAAGTACTTCCCACTGCAAGACCTTATGCTGTGTAACAAAGAACTTCAGATTATACTTCTAATCAAAACTGGAATTTTAATATCTTATTTTGCCATGAATTCAATTAATGCATATGCACTCCACCCTCAATTCCACTTGATTTCAGGTTGCTCTAGAGCCTGTTATTGCTGCTTTTATGGCAAACCCATGTCTTCAGTCAATAGGTGATCTAGAAACCATGTATAGTTTTACTGAAAAAGAATCCTGATTCCTGAGAAGAAATACTGAGTCAGAAAGAGGAATTCACCCTCATTCTTTGACTCCTCCCATTGCCATGTTACAAATTGCCTTCATATTAATTCCAGAATTATTTTAAAGGAGCTACCTAGCAATAAGGCATATTACTCGTATTCATAGAACTTCCATTTACACATAAGAAATATAATTTTTGGCCCCAATAGCGAAAGTAAAAGGATTTTGACTTACTGTTGTGCTGCTACTGTTCACACAGCCCATTTGAGTGTCACTGCCAAAAGAGCTCAAAAATGGTCTAAAAGAAAGACCTGCCTGTAGATTTATCCCTGTCTAGCTATATTCACTTACAAATCGTAGAAGAGGTATTGTTTAAAATAGTTTGCCTGGAAAGTTAATATAGGCTCATGTCACAAATTAATTCTCTTTTGTTTTCATTTGTATTAATCACAAAACACCTGCTTTTGATTACAGTACCTATTCAGCCCTTAAATTAAGGTGGTCTAATGTTAATGAGGGAACCTGATATGAGTGTCGTGAAGATGCTTATTATATACCAGCACAAAAATGCACCAAAACACAGAAGATGTTCTTTGCATTTGTCATTGATGGAGCTCTGGTAGAGCTTTGCACTGTACCTTCTTTCCCCTTCCCAGGCAAAAGCTAATTTATTGCTTCTTTGAGTATGAATATTGTACAAGAGGTGAATAGTCTATGCTTGCAAGCTTATAGTGCTTATGTTGCTGAATAGGAAGCATACAGTTGTCAAATTTATAGGGATTTTGTTCTGAAAGATGTAAAATATCTGCCTCCACCACTTTACGAAGAGTTTGAACCAAGTCTACCACTTCATTTTTTTTTCCTCGCTATTGCTTAGTTGGCCTTGTGTCCTTGCTGCAACTGGACATATTCTGTATCTGGATATGCAATTCTTTGTGTTTAGGGAGCAAGGCAAAATTGCATGTTGGAGCAAAAGTGCTACAGCAAACTATTGGTGCACTTTCCCTGAAAGCACCTGCTGACTCTGCTGTCTGAAGTAACTCTAATGCAGCTGCTTTGCACATTGCCATCTAGGTTATTGCAAATATAGGCAATAGAACTGACTAACAGAGAACTTGGATACATATGAACTAAAACAAAATCCAGAACTGAGTACAAGGAAAGCATTGGCAAGCTGGCCTGAGTGCAGGGGTGGCCTACCAAAGCAGTCAATAGCTGGACGGGCTGAGAGAACTGGGTTGGTTCAGCATTACAAAGACAACATACTGCTATGATTTCTGAATCAAGGGTTTAGAGAAGACGTTCTGATTCTTCTCTAAACTAGATGTTCTTCAACTGTCCCTGACCATCTTAAAAGATTCTCTGATGGTATTATATTGAAGTTTAGGTCTGTTAAGTTGGCTATTCAACTTCAATTTTAGACAAGCACTCCCAGAACAGACATTTTCTGCATAACTGAGAGAAAAAAAAGGAGCTGATACACCTGAGCAGCAGAAAAGTGACCAGAGGTTTCTTGAAGTGTATAAAAAAAAAAATTAAAAAGACCCCCTACTAGTCATGCACAAAATTTGACTTGAAATGTGTGTTTAAGTACCAAGGTAACTGCTTAAGACACTATATTCATAATTTCACTTTCATGAAGATTTTTAATGTCAGATGATACTTCTCAACCCATTATTACTAGGCTAAAAGGAATGACAGGTAGCATTGAAAATATCTTTGAAACATTATGAGTGCTATTTGAAATTTCCAAATTACTTTCATGATATAATTTTAGCAGCACACTGGAATTAGTACACTACTAGTAATATACATATTGGAGAAGCAAGTGCTGCATAGATGAGCTTATGTAAGTACTTGCATTTTAGCAAGCATTATGCTCTGTTCTTCTATGCAGTAGTAAAGCAATGATAAATAAGTCATGTTGGAAATACAACATGAAAAATATGACTGCACAGCTCATCAGTTGTATGCCATTTTGCTTTTTTAAAACTTACAATGCTTACACAGTATAGAATATAGACATTACAGCAGGATTTTTCAAAAGGGCAGATTAATTTATGGCCAATAACAATATCTCTAGCTATACTGCAAAAACAAGTTTTATCAGCTCTTATGCTTCTGGACATAAACTGATCATTGAAAAGGTCAGGATATAATTGTTATGCATGCATGCAACTTTTTTTTGATATAAAGTTTTCTTTGATACTGGTCTGTCTTTCTGTTTTGCGGTATCACAGAATCACAGAATATCCTGAGTTGGACCCTACAAGGGTTATCAAATCCAACTCCTGGTCCTGCACAAAACATCCCCAAGAATCACACCATGTGCCTGGGAGCATTGTCCAAACGTTTCTTGAACTCTGTCAGGCTTGGTGCTGTGACCACTTCCCTGGGGAGCCTGTTCCAGTGCCCAACCACCCAATGGGTGAAGAATCTTTTCCTAATATCCACCCTAAACCTCCCCTGGCACAGCTGTAGGCCATTCCCTTGGGTCCTGTCACTGGTCACCACAGAGAAGAGATCAGTGCGTGCCCATCCTCTTGCCCTCATGAGGAAGTTGTAATTGCAATGAGGTCTCCCCTCAGTCTCCTCTTTCTCCAGGCTGGACAGACCAAGTGCACTCAGCTGCTCCTCATTTGGCTTCCCCTCAAGGCCCTTCACCGTCTTTGTTGCCCTCCTTTGGACACTCTCTAACAGCTTAATGCTTTTTTTATATGGTACCCAAAACTTCCCCTGGTATTCGAGGTGAGGCCTTCCCAGTGCAGAGCAGAGCAGGACAATCCCCTCCCTTGCCCGGCTGGTGATGCTGTGCCTGATGCCCCCCAGCACACGCTTGGCCCTCCTGGCTGCCAGGGCACTGCTGGCTCAGATTCAACTTTCTGTTGACCAGGACTCCCAGGTGCCTTTCTGTGGCACTGCTCTCTAGCACTTCATTCCCCAGTCTGTGTGTTCATCCAGGGTCGCCTCACCTCAGGTGGAGAATTCAGCACTTTTTCTTGTTGAACTTCATGTTGTTGGTAGAGAACCACTGCTATGGTCTTCTTTGATGATAATTAATGAGTCTAGAGCTTTCTTCATGATTTTAGAACATAGTTTCTTTTATCAATAGAAACACATGACCAAATCTAGTTACTCATCACTCTAATTGTCTAATTGCCTTTATGCTGAGGCTGATAATGCCTCTAAAGGAAAAATGCTATTTTCACCTTCATGTTTTGTGAAAATGTAATATTAGTAAAGGTACTATAAATCAAGTGTTCAAATATCACAGAAGCATCACATTGAAATAGGTTGCCAGTTAGAAATGGAGGATTTCTGTTTTTACTATTGCTTTGATATTCATTCCAGGCAGATCTTGAAAACAGACATAGCCAAACAACCTCATGATACAATAGTGTATAAAACATATGAATGGATCTAGCCCTGTACAGAGGCAAAAATCTGCCTTATTCACAGCAAGAAATAAGAACAAAAATGGACAATCTAGGAAAAGTAAGTGGTCTCGGTGTTAAGGCCTCTCTGTAGAATTTGATTCACTACAAAATAATTAAGTTGTTCTGAGAACTTCCTTAAAGCAAAACCTTTTACAGCTGGCTGTCAATTGAGTTTATCCAATCTGAGAAACTTTTGCTCCTGTCTTCAGAATCAAGAGAGCTTTTAGCTGCAAGTAATTTAAGAGGAAATATGTTGTGAGAACATGATATTTTAGACAAATACTATAATTGCTAAAAACTCAACCTCTCAGGTACAGTACCCAAACTTAGTGGTTTATTTTGATGCTCCTTTATGCATTTGATGTTACAAAATGAGGATTTCCTACATGCTGGAACATAAGACCCCACGGATACAACATTTTAGTGTTGTGGGAAGGAACACCATAGAGAAGGCCATTATACCAACAGTAATTTTATATTCAGTGTTGAATTGGGCTTATGTCAGGTGAGAAACCAATGATAAGGGTAAAAAGAGGTATTAAAAAGGCTCTGGGTTTGTTGGGTTTTATTTGGACAGACAATCTGTCTGTATTATGCCATAAATCAGGCTGGGATGTGGTGGGTAAAATAAAAACTGATCATAATATTTTTATGGCATTTGATCTTGCCCTTGTTCTTAGTTCCATGTGAGATATCTGAGAAGAGAGTTTTGGTAGGGTCTACTCAATTCTCTGCGGAGAGACTTTGAAAGTCAGAGTAGGTCTACTGCAACAAACTAGTGAAACTAATCAACATTGCAGGAGAAGTCTAAGCAGGATTTCATCTACAGAAAGCATCTCTGGAGAATTTAACAAAATTTCAATTAGGGAAGTGGACAGTGCAAGTTTTTCCAATGCTTGTTATTCTGATATTCTGATTAAGGTATGCAATGAAATCATATCAATGTTCAGAGCCTGAGAAAATAACATCAAGAAGAATTATGCCTTTGTTTTTTCTTTTTTTTTTTTTTTTTTTTTTTTTTGTGTTCACTGAACAATTGGTGGCACAACAGGAAAATTTATGTCCAATATAAGTTCAAATACATTTAGAGGGTTCATTTTTCCAACAGGCTGAGTCTTCTCTGTTCCTTGTACATCTCATAGCAACTAAAGGTTCGCAGCACTCTTAGGTACTGGGAAATTAAGGAGCAATGTGGCTAATTTTATACTTGAGAGAAACTGGAATTTGAGAAATACAATGTAATATTTGTTGATATAATGGAGTGGTAAGACTGTGTTGTAGAACAGAAAACTGCAAAAAAAAATTAGTTGTATGAAAAGCAAGTTGAATTATAAAGGACTAGTCAAATCACAGTTTGTGATTATGATGGAAAATTAATTACAATGCAGCTTGATGTGCACAGACACAATTAGTGACTTAAATAATGCAACAGGACTCATGGTGGTGTCACATGTAGGAGAAAGCCTGATTTCTCTTCAAACCAGTAGCAATGGTTTTAGTCTGTCTTACTGATACATTTTTGAAAACAAAATACTTAATATTTTGAGTTGGATAATGTAAGAGTTTAAACTGTTTTGAAGTGACTACTTCTTGTCTAAAGATTGCACCCAATTTGGTGGATAAATAAAGTTTTTACAATGCTGATGCTAACATTGCAGTCTACTAACTACTGAAGGATCTGTAGGATCTGTATGTCCTGTCCTTTCCTTCCTTCCTTCCTTCCTTCCTTCCTTCCTTCCTTCCTTCCTTCCTGCCTTCCGGCCTTCCTGCCTTCCCTGCCTTCCTTCCTGCCTTTCTTCCTTCCTTCCCTGTCCTTTCACTTGTTGATTGGTATCTTCATCAGCCTAAATTATTTCTCAGGTAGCATGCAAAAATTAATGATAGAGTTATCTTTAAAATACTATAGTATGAAAATAACATAAACCACATGTGTATTTGAAACAGCTGTTTTTACAAATATCTACTTGGGGAGGGGTGGGGGGAGATTTGAGGGGTGTTTTTTATTGGAAAAATCCCCTACCTGTGACTTAAGGTATTCTTACATGCAATATTTTCACTAACTGAGACCTGGACTGAAATTCTGGGCCACCAGAGGCAGTAATTAGACCAGACTGGAAGTAGTAAACGAAAATAAGGCAATACGCTTCTAACTATTTCCAGAGTACAACACTTGTATGGAAAGCTTGTAGGGAAATCAAACCGTTTTCATGCACTTTCTACTCAAATGGACAGAAATGGACATATAAGAGCATTAGGTCTTCTGTTCCTTCAAGATCTTCTCTCCAGTGAGGGAAAAACACTTTCATAAAGATTTGATTTAACTGTAAAAAGTCTCTGTGGATAAAATCACTAATATGAATCTCAAAAGGGATATTTCTGAGAGATGAAAACTTTCAGAGGAGGCAGGGTTGATTTGATTATAAGTGTACAAAGCTCAGAATTCCCAGTGGTGTGATAATCCTTAAAATGAAAATGTTTCCTAAATAGAACACTCTGTATGGGAACATCTTTCAACACACACTTATCTGAAGTTCTTTACAAACAAAATCCCTATCAACAACAAATTCTTCTGGGATAAAAGAGATGTATTAGAATTAAAGTAATGAGTAAGAGAGAAGCTCAACAAGCCTATGGTGTTTTTGAGGACATGATCAATTTTATTACAGAAATAAAATTAAATGTATACTACTGGAAAATACATGTCTGTCTCTAGAAAAATATCACTTTTATCTGAATGATCAGTCCAGTATGGAAGGATAGCCTATTAATATATTAGTGAATACATAATGTGAATGGATGAGTACTAGAGTATAAATCATACTGGTCCACTGCTCAAAACTAGTAAATAATTATAGCAGAAAATTTGGAGGAACTATACAAACAAAAACAGCAAAGAAGGCATACTTGAAAGGCTTATTTTCCTATCTTTGTCAGCTTGCTCTTCAAAAATTATTTTCTTGTCCTTTCCCTTCTCTTTTATTTATTTTTTTTCCAAGACAATGATACATTTTTGCTTATTTTTAGGGCTTACTACTAATTTTTTGCTTACTGTTTCCCAGTCCTTTGGGAATATTTTCTCATGTAGAAATCATGGATTTGTGTTTTCCATAACGATCACCATTGTGTCCTTCTGCCTGCCCCCTGCCGCAGCACTTTTTATTCTCTCTGCTTTTTAAAATATCTAGAAGAGCAAGTAACTGGATCATCCAGGAATGTCTCATTTTTAGGAAGATATTGTGAGCTACCAATCTTTCTAGCATGTAAATGTTGTAAGTAAAAGAATTTCGAACCATCTTCTAGTGATAACAAATATATACAACTTTGCCAGTGTGAAACAAGACACCAGTAAAGAACTTTCTTGATGTTAGACTAGAGTAAATGTCACATCAATTAATAATTCAGTAATATTTCTTCAGCTACTATTTTCACAAGAAATGTCTATATTTGTCCAGTGTTTGAACAAAAGAAGAGAATGGAATGAAGTTTTAGAACTGCATTCAGACAACTGGAAGTTATGCTTGTCTTAAAATCTCTGCCTGTTTTTACACTGTATTTTGGTTGTTGATTCCACAGTACAATCAGTAACTACACTCAATAGTATAGTAGATTTTTCAACTTTAATCTCACTGTCTTCATTTCATGAGGAGATTGCGATGGCTGATTCCCATTTACTCTAGAGTTCAGCATTCAGATAATTGCCTAATAAAACACAGTCAATGAGAAGCCTTAAAGAATGCCACTTTTTTTTTTTTTGGTTGTTATTGTTTTAAACACAAATCTTGACAACCAGTTTTGGCTAGCACACAAAGTGGTATACAGAGTGCAAAGGAGATTTGTATATATGCATGAAAACTGATACCTGTATTATCTCAGTTATCAACCATCTCATAAAAAGATTATTTATATTTTCCGGTCCAAGAGGAGGTTAAGATGCAGTTAGATCTGTAAGTAATTTAATAAAAATGTAAACAATTAATCATTAGTTCGTATTTCACATTTTAATGTTTTTTTTATTGCTTGCTCTATTTTCTCATAGGTTTTTTTGAGGCTTGTCTAAAAGAAAATATGCTATTCATTTGAGCCAAACCACAGTAAAATGATTCTTTCTAACTCTAAAAAACCCAATCATTCCTTTTCATATTTTATAATAACATATGACATGTCAATTTAAACAAAATACACAATATTTGCTGACTGTAGTAAAAGGTTGATATTAAAATAAAGTATGCTGCTGTTAAGACCAGATAATTGAGCATACTGAAGTGCAAGTAGTATCTGCTATAGCAAATGCAATACAAAACCCTCATATTTTCCTAACAAAGGGTGCTCATACAGATAATATTTCGTATCTAGCACTTTCTCGGTGTGACTATTTAGCAGAAATCTCTATTTTTTTACACTTATGCCACAATAAATTTTAAAATATGTGTATCAGACCTAAACAGATTAGTGCCAAAAAATGCTGTAAAATATTAGTGATGTCTTTTTTCTGGGCAATGCTGTGTGTGTGTCTGTGTTTGTGTATGTCTGTGTCTGTATTTTAAAACGCAATTTTACTCCCTTGAGTTTGATTTGATTCTTTCTGAATTTACCCTGTGTGAACCACCATATGTTCTTCTACTTCTTATATTAATAAAAAAATGCATAGACCCTCCAAGTCATAGTACACCAGTATTCTAGTGCAAAAAAAGTCTCTTGCTCTCAGTTCAGTATTTTACAGAATTTTCACATTTTTAGACAAGCTATTTTGCAGTTCTTCTTTTCCTGTAAAAATTTACTCTCTCTTTCACTCATGCCATATGGACATGTATCCTACTGTGTTTAGTTTAACACAAAACTCTCTTTACTTCAGGCTTCTTGCCCTTTTGCTTTTTTTCCCCCCCAGTACTGTATGGAGTGTAATCATTTGTATTTGCTATTTCATGCCATTTTTCTTGTCTCCTTCCCTTAAATTGTGCTTACCTTGTCCAGGTTAACACTTGCCCCTGAAATACTAGATCCCAGAAAGAGCTTTTTTCAGGTCTTACTAGAGCTCTGCTAGAACTTTTTTACCTGGATTCTTTTCAGGTTTCCTCCTTAATTACCTGTGTGCTCCTGACATATCACTCTAAATCATTCCCTACGGTAATCATGTTCTTTCCAGCTTTGTTCCATAATTTGCTGCCTCTAACAGCAAATAATGGCTGCTCCAGAGGGAGGAAACGTGGTGGCAATATCACAGATACTTTGCTCGTTCCCCACCCAGCGCCATTCAGGCCATGATCTGGAGGACAGGCTGGCTGTGCAAAGGCTCCTGTTGTTCTGCTGTCTGACCAGTGACGCACAACAGGACACACCCCAGCCTGAACTGCCTTCTCATTTCCTTTCTCCCATTCCCATCCATGCAAAACTGCATTTGCCCCTGCAAATTTTTACTAATTTATGAAGAATCAATCTCCTTAGGCCCTTGTAGCACAGAACCATCAGCAAGAAACAGGTTTTGGATGCTTTGCCAAACAAAACTCCAGGTGTTCAGGTGTTCCCTCTAGCCCAGATTATAGGCTCATTATTCAACAGTGTATTTGATTCTGTCATAATTTTTATGTATAATGAAAACTTGAAAGTGATATACTACATTCTTTTCAACACAATTTTACTGCAGTGAATCTGTGACTTACTGTAATATAATATGTAGAGCTGCAAGAGGTAAACCGTTTTGCTATGCATTCCTACATGCAGTTTTTGTTATATTAATGATACGAGCTGTATGGTTCTTGAAGCAGGAGTAGGGAAAGAATGCTATTTCATTTTGGGGTACCTGTGAATAAGAAGTATAAATAACTTCCTATTCGTGTTATTAAATCTTCTAGAGAAAAAAATAAAGCCAAACAAAGACCAAAATCTCAAAGTAGTATGGAAATGAAACAGAACAATCCACTCCAAGTTATTCCATATTTAATATGTTTGAATAAAATCTGTATTTGGCTTATCTTTTCAAAGATAAACTTCACAAGAGTTCAAGTTGTTTTTCCTTTTGTCTAGAGGTCCTCTAAATTTTAATGGCTTATATTATACCTGTGGTTCATCACTGAAATTTACCTTAGTTTTTGAGGTCTCTACAGTAATTGCCTCTTGAAAAGGTCTGCTCATCTGTTGCCACATTAGCATGTTAACTGTTCATTAAAACTATGGAATCTTGCGTCTGTGTCTAGTGAGCTGTGGCATGGGAAAATGGTGGGAGGAAATACTGTTGCAAAACTACCTGC
The DNA here is from genome assembly GCF_965178545.1 of Coloeus monedula. NCBI lineage: Eukaryota > Metazoa > Chordata > Aves > Passeriformes > Corvidae > Coloeus > Coloeus monedula. The sequence continues at coordinate 128,393,879 of NC_138781.1, forward strand.
AATATCTGCTTAACTTTACCACTTCTTTTTCTTGTGACTGCTTGTCTGCCATGCTGAAATAGGATCACGAAAAATTTTGAAGGGAGTTTGGGGTCCTATAGACTTTAGAACAAAGTCATGCCTGCACACCTTTTGCAGTCCATGTGTAAAATCTGTAATCTGATAAGTCAAAATAAATTTACATACAACCAAATTTGAACTTTATCAGGTTTTTGTTCCGCTCTTCTGCAAATAAGTTGCAACACAGTATACAACTGAAATTCAACTCCTGGTCAAAATTTTTTATCTTTTTCTTTTTGGGACATGGAAACTCCAGAGGGACCATAACTGAGATAGAATTTTAGTGTAGGGTTTTCCAGAAGGGGAAAATAAATATGACAACTTTAAAATAGACATAAATACAATTTTTTTTTAAAATTTACAATTTATGTTGTCTTTTTCAGAGAGGAGAAAAATACTTGAGTTTTAGTTCTGTTTTGCCTCCAGACAATGTACTCAGAAGTAGACAATTATCATCACAAGACCTATTTGAGCAATTAATTTTTAACATTGTCTATCATTTCCTTAAATAGGTTTTACTTTTACCTAGTACTGTGGCCAAAATCTTGATTCTGTAAATATTAATAGAGAATAATTTTGCCCCAAAATGGATCTGAAGTCTATGTGAGTGAGGATAAAGAGAAACTAGAGAGTTCTTCACACTAAAAGTATGTATCTTGAAAACCTTGTCCTGCTTCTTCCTCCCCCTTCCCTTCCCTCATCAAACATATGAAAGGCTGAAGCCCACTTATCTCAAGCACTGTCTTTCACAATTTCCCAGTGTGATTGCTACATTCATTTGGGATACTTGGCTGATAGATCCCTGGCTTTCATCTTGTGACAATGGAAAGGAGGGTATTCTCAGCGACAGGCCAATAATAAGAAACAAATTCCTACAAAGCTGATCCCAAACAAGTGGAGCCTCTTTCACATGACTTTCAAGCTCAGTACAAGGCATATCTATATTAACTGGCATTCCCCAATAGGTATGTAGTAATGACACTGAACACAGGAGGAATCATTCTCCAGAAGATTATGGTAAAGAAACAGCTTCAAAGCAGAGAAAGAAAAGTGGTACCTTCCAGAAGCAATTTTGATGTATCTTTAATCATTTCTATGTGCTCAAATACTCCAGTGATTAGTGCCATAGATATACCTATAAATAAATCACAGAATGTTGGAAAAACATCTCTGAAACATAAACTGAAGTAGTCATCATCTGTAATGCACATGAGAAATATTTAATTAGCTGTGCAAGTGAGCTGACATGCAAGTACAGTATGTTAATTTGCAGAATTTTCTTTGAGGAACACAAGCTGTTCCTGAAGTGTATGAAAATGAAAGTAGCTTATACAAAATTAAGTTCTGAGATCAATGGCTGAACTTCTTTAGCATCTCTAAGTAGCACTTGGTAAAAACACTGCAGTTAAGAGTTGATCAGTAATTTAATTAAAAATTCAAATGTCAAAGTGTGATGTTATTACTATTATAATATTATTCCAGTAATAGCAGGACTGTTGCAAATGAAGTAGACAAAAAAAAAGGAAGTTAACAGATCAAATATGTTATAAAAGTGAATAAAATAAAAGGACAACAGAAAAAAAAAAGGAGACAACAATTAGAGGAAAAAAAAGTGTTACCATTAAAATGAAGTTGACAAGAATTGGAAATATCTCATGAGCTGTAATACTGTAATAAAATATTAAGTTCTTGTTGCCAAATGCCATAGTGTCATCTAAAATAATGAGGTGGGAAAAGAACTATGATCGCTAGGTAAGATTTCAAGAGATCTTCAAGTCTTGTAAGTGGAATAGAACAGTTTCGTTCTATGCTGGAGATGAAAATCTCTCCTACTTGGAAACAATCAAAGAGATTATTATTAACAAGGTGTTTGGGAAGTTAAGAACAGAATATCTTTTCAAGAACTTTACTAAGAAATAGAAGGTTAGAAATAGCATGATAGTTAGCAATGGAATTTGAACCTCATAAAAGCTTCTTAAGAGAGGGTGCTGAGAAAGTAACCACTTTAAAACCTCCAGGAAATGTGGCACTGAAGAAGTGATCATTAATAATGGCTGTTACATGGCAGGAGAATCAGAAGAAGGAAAGTCATCAAACATAAGGTAGAGTGAAAATGTTTGTGTTTCTATATAAGGTGATATTAATTGAATCGTGTAGGCAGACCAGGGAGTAACCAGACTTGTAATAGGACAAGGATAATTAACATTTACAAAAAGGAAGGAAAACACACTTGGGTTAAGCATCACATTAGATGTGTGCTGCAGTCTTTTCTGTAATCAGGAAAATTCCATTTATTATTCACTAAACAAAAGATTCAAATTTATTTTAAAAGACTGACTAAATGAAGGAATAAAATGTTTGCAATGTACTTTCTAGCTGATAGATTTATAGGTCAGAGTATCAACATTAAAAATGATTTCTCAATTTCAGAGTGGAAAATAAATTACATAGTACACTGAGTTTTTATGTCACTATGATCAAAATCTTACACTGATATTTAGGAGTTTAGCAGGGAAAAATAGTTATATGTTGCTCAAGGGGGATGAAAATCATAAGTATAAAACTAAAATCATCAGAATTAAAGATTGTTATACAATGGAATGGCAGCACATATTTACAATTGCACTCTTATAGTTTCTTCTGATTTTGTGCCCTAATATTGAGGTACATTTGGGGTTGATGAAAATCTTTTCTAAAAATAGGATGTGAATCATATAAGGTAGTCTCTGAATTGCAACAATTTAAAAAGAAATGTATAATCTTACATATTTTACTCCTTCCTTTTATTTTTTGACTGGTATTTGTACATTAGTAGATATATGTGAATTCAATTTAACCATACAGAGGAAATATTAACAATATACTTAGGAAAATAATAAAAATATATCATTTTATTTCAGATTTTGAGAACAAACACAGTGAACTTTTACCAGAGAGTTATAAGCAAAAATTAAACTGTGTTTAGCTAAAAGCCGAGACACAATAACTACTAAAAAGGCAAAGAAAATGTCAGACCATGGCATTTAAGGATAGAAGGGATAGCTAGCATTGGAGAAAGAAAAAATACAGCTTTAAAATGTAACAAAATTGTATATATAATTTTTTAAATACCGAGTAAAACATATGTCAGTGAAAGAATAACAGAAAGAAGCAAGAAGTTTAAAAGAATATGATTTGGAAGGGTGTTTCAGGTTAACTAGAAAAGAAAGGTCCAAAAGAGTTTCCTCAAGAATACAAATTGACTTCGAGAAAGTACATGTAATAAGATGGAAAAAATAAAAATGGCTTAGAAATAGAAGGCTAAGTGGGAAGTGTGGCAAGTATGACAATGGATTCTGCTCCACATTGAGGAACCTCTATGAAAACAAGTAAGGCAGGATGAAGTACAATTTATACAGCAATAACATTGCCAAGAACTAGTCTGTATTGTAGGTTGACTTACTCAACATAAATAAGTTTTGCACAAATTTTAAAGTAATCACTTGTTACAAGCATTGTCTTTAAGAAAGCATAATTGTGTCTGAGATAAAAAGAGTAAATGATATAAGGAGATAGAAAGGAAAAAAGAAAAGAAAAAATTAGAAAGCCCAAGACCAGGAAGCTTCAGAGGAAAGAAAAAAAAAAAATCCAACAAGAGTATAATAGGTGCATTGTAACTAGAGAAAAATAAGGATGATTAATGGAAGGTGAAATTAAAAGAAGTGATGTAAGAGCAAAGAGTTCTACAAGGTCATCTATAGCAATGAGCTATATGAACCCTGACATTTTTACAATGGGTTTTCAACAGAGTGAACTGATCCTAAAGTATAGCAGCTTGAGTGGGACAGAGGAGAAAGAAAGAAAAGGTTATGTTGCAGCATGATGGAAAAAAAGCTTGTCTTAAAAAATTAAGGCTTTTCAACAGCTAAAGCCTCAGAGACTTCCTTAGTGACCTGATTTGTCAAATGGATTTTTGTCCCTTGCTTGGTATTTTCAGTTCACTGCATTCTCTTACCCCAGGTTTCAGTAAATAATATCTAAAAAATTTTAAATGCCCTAACATTTAATTTAATATCTTTCCTGCATTGAGTTTCCCCATCTACTTAGTGTAAACATCTTAGGATCTCTTTAAGACTATGTGCTGACTATTGATGGCAATCCAAGGGTCCCAAACTGCAGGAAAAATATCTAGTTCAAAGTATCACTCCCTACAGCTATGGATTTCGACTGGAGATCTTATCTCAAAATCACTTTTTGTAGTAACCTACTGCTCTACTAAACACTAGTAACACAAATCAATCTGGCATTCCCAGAAGCCCAGGGAGAATTCTCACACAGCTTTCACTGTAAATGCATTCAGGTTGCAATAGTTGATCCAGAATCAGGGTTTCTCAGAAGAGTACGCTGCTAAAAAAATAAACTCCTGGAAATAAAAAAATAAAAATAAATAAATAAAAGGAGATTAATCTACAAAATTGCAAAATTGTCTCACCAGAAATGTGTATACCTGCCTTTCTCCACCAGGCAGGGGATCAATGAGAATGCATTGCTTGGAATGCCAACCACATTATAGTGCCTGAGAAAAACCTGAACATTATCAGGTTTTTAACTTGCACATTTTGTCCCTTTTCACATAGTATACAAAAAATCCCCCCTCTTTCATCTTGCAATATCACTATTGCTTCTGCATGTGAAAGCAGATTGCTCTTTTGTTTTGTTTTCTCAGGCACTTTGACTGAGGTGAAAGTGAAATATGTGAAATACATGCATTGTGATCTAGATAATGGTATTGTTTTGTTTTGGTTTTTGTTTCACGAATGGATGGGGGAAAGGGTACATTCTTATTACTTCAGCACAAGCTGAATCTTGGGAAGGGGTGAGGTAGTTCAAACAAAAGAATGGGCACAAACTTGCTCATCTGTTAAGAATGTTGCAATATTTCAGGTACAGCACAACAGGAAAAAAAAAGGCAGCTTCAATGGGCTTTGTCTGACACCCTAAGGAGAAATCAGGTGATTCTGCTTGTGCTTGTGCAAAGCTTCTGACACCCCTCTGCAATGGTCCTAGCATGGGAAAGGGAGAAAAGTACTTGAACAGCCCATCATCACCAGATACAAAGAAGAGAAGAGGAAGGGAGCTGCTCAAAGCTGTTTCCTGTCCTTCTCAAAATGCAGTTTAAAGACATTGCTTATTTAACGCTTCTTATGGGGAGAGAGAGGGACATTTAGGATCTGAGTTCAAATAAGATACATCTTTTAAATAAATTAGTGCAACTATTTTCAAGTCCTCTTGGGACATTCACATGTATAATTGCATCATTTAAAATATATTAAACCTTAGGAGAGAAAGGAAATTATTATATGATTTGCTTAATCTATTTAAAAAAAACAATATTGAGTTTCTTGATGGTTCTGAATTGACAGGTCCTTATGATCTTGTGATTGCTCTCAGGGACTCCTTTTCCTGCTCTGTTCATCAGCCTTGTATGCCATACAAGACTTAGACCCACTGAGAGTTTGTGTTGTACTATATTTAATTAGGTCGTTACTCATTTTGCTGTTGATACCTGAAATTTAATGAAATGGCTTCTAAGAGTGCCAATGGTAACAATAAATTATATCTACCCTGCATTAATAATTAAAATTTGCCTTTTAAAATGCTGTTCAGGGGTGTGGTCTCAGTTACTGACTGGGACCTATGTACTTAACCATAGGTGTTAGCCATATTAAACTCTGAGAAATCACATATTTGGACAAATGTGTATTTCATTTTAATTCTAAGATTTGAGGAATATTGTTATTACCAGTGGAAAGGACAATGGTCTGTCATTAGGCCTCTTGTCATTTGGGATGACTTGCATTTTGCTTTCATAAAATTGATTGGTTTCTGCTGAAAGTAAGCTGCTCAAAGACTTGGCAAACAGCATGAATCTAAGGGCCTTCTGTACATGGTATAAGTCCATTGAGTAGAAATGTGGAGACACATGACCTATATTTCTAGATAATGCTCTGTACTGGCAGCTAACCCACCCGTATATTTTGTTTTATGATTAAACACATATTGATGGGTAAAAGAGGCCTTTGTACTTTTTCTATTAAATTTTGCTATTAGGCAGCTTTTAGCTTACTTACTGCACAATTAGTCTTCTTGCTTCTCACAGGAGGGCCCATTTCTTCTCTTCTCCTAGGATTATCTGAGGTTGATCTCAGTCCCTCTTGTTGTAATTTATGTATTTAGGGAAGAAGGTTATCTTGCAGTTTGAATACAGAAGGCAGAGCCTAGGGAGTTTTAGCTTCCAACACAGTCCCACTGAGCACTTGAAGGTTCTTCAGACCACAGTTCTGTGCCCAAATCCTTTTACTGACCTAGCTGAAGTCCTTCACTTTTGGGAAGCCAGCTGAAGATGTTCAGTTCACTTGAGATACCATTCCTTACAATGTTGTATTCTTTTATTAATGATATCCTCCACCGATACAATGGAGACAAAAATTTCTTGCAAGATTCCCATAAAAAAACAAAAAAACAAAACAAAACAAAAACAAATGACCAAATAATAGGTATGGTAGTATAACTTCCAGCCTTTAAGCAAACACAAAGAATTTTAATGCATATTAATTACAAATTTAAACCATAAATTTTAACAGGCTTTTTAAAAGTAATTCTCTGTGGGCAGCTTTTGAATAGGAAGAATAAGGGACACAGAGGAAGTTTAACTGAAGAGACACTATTTCTTTTCCTAAAGAAAAAACAAGCAAGTTTTCATGATAACTCCGACTTCCCTCAAGTCTTAAAAAGAGCAGTGTTCAGCCTGTCTCCTGAGAGTTTTCTAAACAAAGTTACTGTTGATGCTCCCTCCACAGACCCGGCCAGAGAAACCTATAAAGCATTTTTTATTCCCAGACTGTTAATATAGAAACATCATGAAAATATGAAAAGCTGTGTCTGTGACTGCCTGTGAAGAGGCAGAGGAAAGAACAGTGTAACTAAGGTAGAAATTCCTTTCACTACCAAAAGAAAGGGGTGGGGGAGACTTCCTGTGATGACTTTGGAGCAAGTACTGGCTTATAAATGGGAAGATGGGAAAAGGAAAACAAAGATAACATGTGTATTCACCACCACCATCATAAGCAACATTTCCCTACCTCTGCCTATCTCCCTCCCCAGAAATATTTTTCTATCTGTTAAACAAAGAAAGAAAATAAAATCCGGTGGGGAAATCTTTTCCTTCAACAGGCTTTAGGAAGATTCTAGCAAGGCTCAGACCTCTCTCATCAGAGAAAATAAGCCTTTTTATATCAACAGAATGAAAACATTAAATTGCAGTTTCTACCCATATCTGCATTTTTAGTTCCTCTTTCAAACTGGGGGTCAGAGGAATAAGCTTTTTTCTGATCCCTCTTACAACACTGTCAGCTGCAAAAAGTCATCTGCTCCATCAGAGGACCTAAATGCCACTAAACAGAACCCACAGGGACAAGCAGAGAATTCAGACATGCATACAAAGGAATCACAAGAACATTAATCTTTTCAAGAACCAACTGACAGTACATTTCAGAAAGCACATATAACTCAATTAATGTTTGTGCTCACAAAACCTTTTAATTTATGAACTATAGCTCTTGGGGTTTGCTAAACAATTAAAATCAAATCTAACTTCTCCCCTAAATTTTGCAAAGCATATTTTATAAGTTTAATTCCTGCAACATCAGCAGGAACAGTTCATCTACATGACCCTGAGAGTAAGAAAGGAAATCTTATTGCTCAGTGATCTGCTGTCATCAATGGACAAAAATTAAATGCTTTTGCTAATCCTTTCACTCTCACCAGCCACTGACCATGAAGCTTTGTTGACCTTGCTGGAAACCCTGGCAAGAATTATTGAGAGGCACTTGAGCAAGCTATTCTTTTCTCTCAGGAAACAACCAGAGGGTAGTAGCTGCTGATTGCTCTTTTGCCTCAATGTGGTCTTATGCAAGATACTCTGTTCCTTCTATTTGATATACACTCTACATTGTTAGAGCAATTCAGCAATATGTTGTAAACACTGCTTTTGGATGTGATCTGAACTGTATAGTCACGGCCATGGTGAAAGTGGAACTGTAGTTCAAATCAGATAAAACAGAGCTGTTGCTGCCAAATGACTTGAAAAACCTTAGGAGGAGATGAAAATATATGAAAATATATTTCTCTGCTAATGTCAATATTATTAACTTGCTTTTCACAGTAAGACCAACTGTTTAAATGTCTGGGTACTTTTAAATGGCCAGCAGCAGTTATTCTTTTCTTAAGTGATTTTCAAATATCGTTTTGAGTGGGGGACTTAGCTGTGGAAATACCTGGTGCGCCTCTTCAGTGCTGGAATTTCAGTGTTGCACCTTTTAACTGTGGCTACATGCAGAGATCTTTCAGTTTCTCACTTGGTGGCCTGTAGCAATTTGAACCCATCCAACTTCAAAAATCACTTCTATTTTAAATGGCCACTGATTAGACAAGCTGGGATGACCCAGCCTAATGGCTTACTGCCACTGGAGGAGGTAGTTGTGCTTTCTCCTTTCCTCAGGTACCTTCTAGAGCCTCCCTGGTGTGTACTGTAGCACACCTCTGGTTATTTGCTGAGCTAAGTTCTCAAAATGGGTACAAAATTCACCCAGGAGTTAAAACCATCATGTTTTATATGAATGAGCTACTTTTTTTTATACATTTTTATTTTCTTAAGTATCTTCCTAAAAGGGAATTAAAAACTATAAATTAGGGTCTGGTATGCTGTTTTTAGAACTTCTTAATAAAGCCATTCTTCAATGTTGTGAAGTTTGATGGCCTCCAAAGGATGTTGCAGGAAACACTGACATTACCTTTTGCCATGTGGGGAACATAACATAGGCAAGAGGGTAGATTTTACTTCTGTAATTGACATTGGCTTAAAATATTAATTGTTCATTTTCTATAAAATTGTGTTGTGGTTCATGTTATCTGCGTACACAGAATATGATGAATGAATTTTAGAAACTACATGCAAGGTTTATTCAATAAATGAAGCCATTCCACAGTTCCTTGAAACTTTCCTAATTCCTATTTACAAGAGCACCAAAGTCCCATTAAAAAATGGGGGAAAAAAATCAGTAGACACTTTTTTTCCAGTGATGAAATAGGTTAATTTCATAGCTGACTTGAAATCTTGTGACAAGTTATGGTATTCTATTATGCCATTATTAGTAGAAGACATAATCCCTTGCAGCTGTGGTAACTCATGATAACGCACAACATATACCCATCAAGATATCTCCTGACAGCAATGAAATTAACTCATGTCACCCCTGTGTCTAACAGAATGTTCTTGCAGCTTCCTCTTGGTATGCTGTTCTAGATACAAATGAATTGTTATATGGGGAAAATGCATCTATTAGAAACAATTGCTTATACCAAAATTTTCACTGGCTTCACTGTACATTTGATGGCAGATGTTTCAAGCAAGGTAAGCATACATTACAGGTAAATGACTGAAAGAAGAGAATTCATAGTTATTTCTTACTTCTTAACTGTATGTTATCCTGAACTTCAACAGGATCTGTAGAACTGCTCTGCACAGTTATTTCCAACACATCGTTGGTGAGGTTGAAATCCATTTCTGTGTTCTCTGACTCAGAATCAGTTTGTGAGCCAAAGCCTAAACCATTGCAAAATCTGCTGCTGTAAGGAGCTATTTTGAAATTATAGGATGATGAAAAAACTGTTACTTACAACTTTGTTTTATCTCCTAAACTAATACTTCTAGTACAGAATTACTTATGTGACTATGAAGCTTTGAGAACATGGTTTTTTTTATGGTTAGTTCCAAATTGCTGGGATGAAAATATATTTTACAATATTTCAAAGAGGAGGAAGAAGGCAAATCAGATCATAGCAAACACATTTCAGCAACACTTTAATATGGTACTTCTAATGACTTTTTAAAATAAGTGTTTTGCAATAACAATTAAATAAGCAAAGAGATAAAAGCCAGTATTTACTGTCATGTGTATTCTCACTTTCTGACAGGTTTCCATAATCAAGCACTTCCACATCACAAACATTATACAAACACTCTGTAGTCCCAGGACAGTTATTCCCAACTTAACTTCATGTACTGTTTCCCTGATGACTAGACCAGTTCTGACTTTCATTTTTTATTTAAAAACAACAACAGCTGAGCTCCAAATTAGTCTCATGGAATACCCTCAATTTAGCTCTTTCAATAAAATGGAAAAGTTGAAAGCAGCTTGGTCACAAGGGGAAGTGTTACTTAAAGCTTGAGTTTGGCCATCAGCATTACAGAAATAAAAGACAGCTTTAAAAATAGAGACTACTGGCTTTATCACTGGTCTGCATTGCTTCCCTTGTGGGGAAGCAGCTTTTAGCTTTAAATTTTTATTAAATAAAAAGAACAATAGAATGCTTTATTTTTTTCCTTGATTTGGGCAGATCCTATTTTAGGAAACAAAAGCCTATAACTGTAGAAAAATAAACAGAATACTAACAGTGCAAAAGGTGTGATTCTCAGCATTTGCAAGTTAGAAAAGTATTAACTTTTCCAATAAATAAAGCATATATTCATTTTGAGACTCAAGCATTTGACAGTACAAATTGACACAAGCTGGATTTAGAAACAGCAGGGTTTTACAGATTGTATTTCATACAATGTGACAATATAAATTGTAAATTTATAATAAGTAATTAATGAAGGTGTAGGAAATAGTGCAGCTGTGTTCCAAAGACTAGTCCAATTACATCTTAACAGCAATAAAAATTGCTTATTGCCACTAAACTCCACCATTTAGGCTTTCAAAGAGGCATGCAACATTTTAATGGCAGTCTACTGAGAGGCTAATATCCTTTGCTGGACTTTGAAAATATAAGGATAAAAGTTTAAAGGCAGAGGTGATTGGGGGAAAGGTGTGTCAGTGAGAGTGTACCGTGCTGCAAGAATTTTGATTGCACTGCTTTGGGATTGCTGCGTGGATCTTGCCCTCCAAACCTTCAGGCACCACTACCCCCCCCCCCCCCCCCCCCCCCCCCAAAGACATTGAACCTCTTAACCAATACAGTGATTTAAAGTTGTTTTAGAGAGGCTAGCTGTGATCCAGCTGAAAAAGGTTAGATGCCTGAACCTATAAAAACAAACATGGGACAATATCTTTGCTACGCTGAAGTGTCTGCCTCCTTCTTGGTTTTTTTTCAACCTTTTTCCAAGTGTCTGTGCCTGGCCCTCCTCCCAGAAACTACCTGCTACTGTTTCTGCAGGTGTTGTACTCCTGCTCTGGAGAAAAGATTGCAGAAATACGTAAAGGGGATGTAAACAGACAGCATTTTCACAAAATCAGAGGGTTTTTAGAAATTGTATGTATTTTTCAATGGCTAGCTTATCCTGCAGCTTTCAGTTCCCTTAAATATCATCTTGCAGTATTATGTATTTTGCTCTCCTCAGCTTCTGTCCTTGTACTTCCTGGGTCGGAAGTACCTTCCAAGGTAGGTGTGAGTCTTACACTGCATTTGTTGAGAAACAATGTTAATCTGGGGAACCATTAAGTCAATGGAAAATGTAGCACATGGAACTGCAAGTATCATCAGAGGAATTAATAATGAATCAGAGAAGGTACTCTCTTAATAAAAAAAAAAATGAACAAATAAACAAGATTTTATATGCTACAACCTAACCATAAAAGATCTGTAAAACTAATTGCTGAGGATCAATTTCTGTTCAGGAAATAATTCTGAGTGGTTCTGGTACAGAGGAAGACTACTAGGATGATTCTCCTTAGAAGAGGAGGTGTTAAAAGACCTTGGATATTGCTTAGCTTAGAAGAATGAAGGCTGACTGTAGGATATAATGACATAAAAATATCAGAAGTTTAAAATACCAGGCTGACAGAGGAGCTGTTATAACTCGTGTCAACATTGTTAACTAGACCCGAACAATAATGGTCTTGAAATAGTACGATGACTTTAATATTCACAAATTCTGAAGCATCTAAACACCAGTAGATTGATGAGATGAAAGATCATATCTGTTTGTGATAGCAGGAACTTGATTTGATGAGCCAGATTGTCCCCTCCTGTCTAAAACTGATGCAAGTTATTATAATTTAAAAGTCCTAGTAAAGTATACATTTTGATTGAAGCAGCAAGCTCAAGGCACCAAGTAGATGACTCAGATCTGTCAAAATAGCTCACTTGGCCCACCCAACAAAAAGGTTGAATGAAGCTTTTTCAGTAATGTTAAAACTTAAATAACATTACCGAAATCTTCAGTTCTCTGAAAAATTGCAACTGATCTGACTACACTGTTGTCTTTGGCAAGTTATTTTGCCTATTGAAAGTTTATTTTTATATGGATCAATTTTCTTTGGCTTGTTCTTTATAAAAGGACAAAAGGATAATTGAGAAGGCACAGAATGTAGCATTGTTTTTGTCGTTCTACCAGTGCAGTGGTGCAATACATTTCTTTCGGAAATATAAGGAAGAAAGTAAATGGTCAGGATGGAATCTCCAACACAAGCTTCAAGATTTTTATATGAATTTTTGAAGTAATTTTCTTTTCCCATATGACAACATCTCACTTTCAGGGCACATTCTTTCTAATAGAATTAAATGTTGTGAGGATAGAAAAGTTTTGCAGCAATAGAAGCAGTAGAAACCAAATATGGAGAAACAGCATCAAAACTCCTGAGGAAGTTAGAGCTCTGGTACTTGAAAAGAAAATCTATCCTTGCACAATACTTTTTAAGGTATATTACTTAATAAGCATGTTCTGTGTCAGCTACTTCCTCCAGTGTTTTATTCTGAAAAAGTAAGTTATGGATATGAGTAGTTTGAGAAAATATTTTCCAGGGAAGAAGGCTGAAAGCTATCTGAATTAATTGTAACTTGATGATGCAAATTAGGGGAATATATTTTTCCCCGATTACTAAATATGTTTAGAGAAAATCAAATTCATTATTAAAAAATAAACACACAAGCCATAATTAAACTGTATTTACCTTTGATACATGCCTGTTAGCTGAAAATATCCCCAACTGTTGGTTATAAACTTTCTGATTAAAGTGTCTCCTGCCAAAACTCTGGTGTTCTGTTGAAGATTAAAGCAAGTAACTTGTGGTTTCTTTATTGTAGCTGGCTCTGACAGCATGTATAAACTGACAGGAAATTTCCATTGAATCCATGGTGTTTCAGGATTCTGCTAGATGTGCATATGCACATACACAGGAAGGTTCGGTGGAATCCTAGCTTTAACAGGAAATGGTGGAATATGAAGTTCTCAGGAGGCAGGGCTTTGAGGATGTCCTGATTCACTACAAAGTCTGTAGAAGGAGGTGAGAGTACCTGGCTACCTATGTCAGGCTTGGCACAAAGGATTATTTTCTTCTTTCCTCCCTTCCATGGAAAACAAAATGTGAGCATGTACCTGTCAGAGCAATTCCTAAGCAGGCACTAAATGAGCTAATTCTGGAACTGGAAGCAATAAAGCTGCTTCAGACTGAGGTTACGCCTGAGCTAATTGCCCAGGTGCAGTGCTATGCTTGAGAGGCTACACTGCTCCAAGTAATTGTAAACTTACCTGCTCAGGGATGTCTAACATATTGCTTCATTGTAATATTTAGACATAACTCAAATGAATCATCAAAAAGCCAGAAAATATCAAAACTGAAGTTCTTTCAGTTATTTTATATGGTCACCTGTGGTATGTGCATTGCAGTAGCATTCTTAATTGCGCAGCAACTGTGTATTATTTTTGTGGGATCACTGCCTTATTCACTGAACACACTTGGTGTCTAAGTCTAAGCTGCACCGTGAATTGCCATGATGTAAAGCATTGTGTATTCTACTTTGTAATGTCTGAATGATGTCTTGTGAAACAGAATGACGTCTACTGCTTCTTGTACTGAAATAGGTATACAGTGTGCAGTGAGTGGATGTAGGATTAGCTCCAGGGTAAAGATGACTTTCATACACATCTGGCTTTCATCCCTTTCTTTTCCAGCAACTTTGTGAATGACTTGCTGGAAGACCCAAAGGATTTGATTTCTCCATTTCAGTTACTCGTTAGTGAAATGGGGGATCATAATCCTTCTTGGTTAAACAGGTTTTCTTAATAGGTAGTGTATAAAGCTTTATGAAGCAAACTAAAATCTAACAGAGCATCAAATGAAAATCTAAGAAAGACACTAAATTTTTTTTCATTGCAGAGCTTGACCAACATGAAGTACAGGAGTCACAGTCGACATAAAAAGTAGTGTTGAATACTCTTTTCTTTCAACAGTGATGGCAAAAACAGCATGTGTTTGCATAACAATGCGATAAAATTATCACACAAATTACTCTGACCTATATAATGACTTTTGACTGTTTTGCTTGCAGACCTCTTATATTCTAATGTGGCTTTCCATGCTTTTATTCTTCCATCGCTTATGTACTTGAAGGTAAAACAATCTCTTTTCAATAACCTTTCCTTAAATAAGCTGTCCAGAAAAAGAAATTAAACACTGAAAGTGTTCAAAAGATGTGTGGATGTGATACTTAAGAGCATGGCTTAAGGTGGTGGTGCTAGGTTGATGGTTAGATTCGATGATCTTTAAGGCTTTTTCCAACCTTAATGGTTGTACGATTCTGTGAAATGAAAAGTCGAATAGTTTAGTGACCAGACTTCTTCACTGGGGAAATGTAAGGCAAATTTTCTTTGCAGTTATATCACCATCTTTCTAGAGGGCTTGGGAAAGGTTTACTTCGTTCTTGTGTCCCTGTGATTCTTTCTCACCTCATATCTCTTGGGTATATTCAGCTATCAATGTGTGTGTAGAGCTGGGTTGTCTCTAGTATAAATTTGAATAGTGTACAGCACACTGAGGGTCCAGTTTCATCTGGCTTATGTAAGCAATGGTAAGGTCAAGCAAGCATACTAATAAATTAAATTGGCTAATCAAATGTGTAAGAAAGAGTCAACTGGAAGCATGTAACACATGGATAAATATATTAATCCAAACAAACTTGTTTGCATATACTGAAGTCAACAAAGGATCAGAACACTGATTTATAGTTTTGGTGCAGAAAAACTTGTCTCATCTGACCAGTAGAAACCATAATAACTGCCTCCACAACTTTTTCAGAACGTGAAACTTCCATCCTATCAAAATTTGCTACTTTTCTGATATTTTCCCAGGCATATTTTAAAGACAGACATGTGAAAACCACAAACATTAATCCAAGAGTCACTTTGAAAAATGTGTTGCTTAGTCATTCTAGCATTTCCAGTACTATAATAGGAAATGTTTTCTCACTTCACAGAAGTAGTGTAACTTTCAGATACCTCAGTACATGGCACAGTAGATATTAGGCATTGATTAGCATTATTAAGTTTGTGTGTACTATGTTCTGATTACGGTATAATGTCCATTAAAACAAAATAATCCTTTAGACCTAGCCCACTCAAGTACATACAAAAGAATATATCTGTTCACATATAATAATAGTATGCTATTGCAACTTTATATTTGGCAATTTTCATGGAAAATTTTAGGTTTAATTACTGAGTCAAAAATCAAACTCTCTGAGTTTTTTAAGCTTTTGTGCCATCTTACCCTGGGATGTTAGTTTGTGGAAATTGATACTGTATAAATAGCATGGCCAGGAGGACTAGAGCAGTGGTCCTCCCTCTGTACTCAACACTGGTGAGGCTGCACAGCAAATCCTCTGTTCAGTTTTGGGCCCCTCACTACAGGAAAGACATTGAGGTGCTGGAACATTTCCAGAGGAGGGCAATGGAGCTGGTGAAGAGTCTGGAGCACAAGTCTCATGAGGAGCAGCTGAGGGAGCTGTGGTTGTTTTGCCTGGAGAAAAGGAGAATCAAGGGGCCCTTCTTGCTCTCTACAACTTCCTGAAAGGAGAGCATAGAAAGGTGGGCATCAATCTCTCCTCCTAGGTAACAAACAATAGGAGAAGAGGAATTGGCCTCAAGCTATGTCAGTAGAGGTTTAGATTGGATATTAGGAAAAAGTTCTACACAGAACAAGATCATCGAGCATTGGAACAGGCTGCCAGAGAAAGTGGTTGTAAGTATTTACAAGACACGTAAATGTATCACTAAGGGACATGGTTTAATATTGGATTGGTGGTGTTAGGCCAGAGGTTGGACCCCATGATCTTAAAGGTCTTTTCCAACCTGGGTGATCCTATGATCTGTTTCCTTAATAGAGAAAAACTGTGCTTGGACTCCAGCTTAGCTTTGTCTCGCCTACATTTTATTACAGCATAAGGTGTCTGTATGCCTCAAGTCTCCTAATAAAGGTGAGGGACATGGTCTTCAGTTACAATTTGAGTTCAGAACATTTTTCATGGCTTTTAATTAACATCGTACTTTTTCCATTCTAACTCTATCCCCTAACAATCAGGGTTTGATTTAATTTGTCTTACAATATTTTAATGAATTTTGAATTTTTGGGAAAGCTATCCTTATAATTTCTTTCAGTTCCGTGTTTCAGTTAGTACCTGCAACCAGCAATGAAGTTTTAGATTCAGCACATACAAGCCACTTCTGAACTCTTGTGCCTCTTGGAGGTCAGATCTAGTAGCAGCTGCAGAAATGACTGACACTGCTACACTGCATTGCTGGGTTCACTTCAGCTATCCTTCTAAAATTGCATTTGTCTTTGCTTTAGTATAGGAGAGGAGTTATGGAACACTTTTCTATTTGAAAAAAGGTGGAATGATATTATTTAGAAAATGAAAAAAATGTCCCTGAGAGTAACAAATAGACCATAAGACACCTAGTTCATGCAGGAGTCCTAAGGATGAGGTTCTGGTAGTATAAAGTGTATTATTTGGAAAGGAAATACACAGAAGACGAAGTGTTCATATTTCATAGCATCATAGAATCATTGAATGGTTTGGGCTAGAAGTGAAGTTTAAAAGTCACCTAGTCCAACGCCCCTGCAATGCATTTCAATCGGAACATTTTCAATTTGATCAGGTTGCTCAGAGCCCTGTCCAACCTGACTGTGACAGTTTGGAGAAATTTGGAGGAAAATACCCTCTGATAGAAGGCAGGTTACAAACAGCCCTCCCCCACCAGGTTCGGGAAAAAAATTTTCCTCGGAGGAAAGCGAAAGAGATAAAAAACTATTTATTTAACAAACACACAGGAAAAGGATAATAATGCTAAATAATAAAACTTCTCACTCTGGAGAGAAACCTGGGAAGATTTCAGAGTCCTTCTGCAGGTGTGGTCTCTCTCCTCCTCCTCGGAGCTGGGTCAGTGTGGGCCCACCTCCAGGGCCTCGGTGGAAAATTCTCCCAATGTGTTCTGATGTTGAAACAGTCCAGAAGAAAGGAAAAACTGAAAACAAAAAAAACAGGAAAAACCCAGGAGAAACAAAGTTCAACTCTCCATCTGCCTCTGGAGAAAAGGAGCCAAAAGCTGGCTGGAAAGCAAGAAGGGTGCATTCTCTGCGCAGAGGAGTGTGTATCTGTGTCCTTGAGCAACTGTTTTGAAAAGTTTACTTGGTTTTTTCTCTCTCCCCTCTCAGGCTCAGTTTAAAAGCACAGAAAGGCACAGGATTGATTTTCTGGGCATAGAGCAGCGAGAGGGGATACACATCATAAAGTCATCCCAAGACACTGACCTTGAAGATTTTCAGGGATGGAGATTCCACCACCTCTCTGGGCAACCTGTTTCAGTGTTCCACCACCCTCATTATAAAATTTTTGCAGCTTAGATCTAGTCTAAACCTACCCTTTTTTAGTTTAAAACATTACCCTTTGTCCAATCAGAACAGCCCCTGCTAAAAGCTCTGCCCTCCTCTTTCTTATAAGTCCGCTTTTTATGTATTGGAGTGCCACAATGCTGTCTCCCCAGAGTCTTCTCCAGGCTGAACAATCCCAAAACTCTTAGCCTTTCTTCATAGGAGAGGTGTTCCATCTGTTCTCTGATATTTTTTGTGCCCCTATATCTCAGAAATGAGACAAATACCTTCTGGCTTGTGTATTTTGTTTGCATGTTTTAAGCTGTCAGTCTCGTTTCCTGTATGTTCAGTTCAAAATAAGGTCTCAAAATAGAAGATGGACATAAAATCCATTAGGACATTCTTATAATACTTTTGGTCCAGAGTATGTGTTCGTGCTGAGAAGATAGCAAGTTTTGCTATGCCACATAAAAGTGGATTTAAAATGCAAATAAATGAAGTTCTTTCCCCTTAGATCTTTCACACCTTCTAAGCACATGGTAAATATTATATAAAATGGTGGAGAGTCAGACTACTTCTCTTCTGAGTGCATAAGAGGATGGATGGATTTAATTCCCTTTGGATATCTGACCTTAATAAATTCTCCTACCCAGGGTTAGCCACTTACCCCTGTAGTCTGTCCTCTGCAGCTCTGACCCCAATCTTCAATTTCAAAGGATATTTGGTAGCAGAGGAGCAAAAAGCTGCCCATTTCATTGCTGCACAGTGCTTTAGAGTTAGGCAATCAGCTTATAGTAACTGCAACTGCCATTTTATGAATTCCCACCAAATCCTGAACTTTCTCAATAAATTATATGCTGCCTTCTCCTCCTCTTCTTCAATAGCCACACTTCCAAGCCATGTGTTTCAGTGCTCACGCCCAGACCTATTGTGCAATTCTTATTCCTAAACTGACACTGCTGCAACCCCAGACACTCACTCTGTGCCTGTGTTGATGTGGTTAACATGACACAGATAATGAGGTCTTCAAATTTTGTTTCCAGGGATTGTCCCTTACTGCATTATTTTGATTATAAAATACTGCTGTTTCTGTACATCTGTATCAGGGTGTCACAAGTTACATACCAATATGTATTAGCATTTCTTCAATCAAGCAAAAACTTACACATTTTTTCTTCTTTAGCTCCTGCTTCATTACTTGTGATTCATCATTTCCAGTGTTTTGTTCTGATAAATCTTCAAAATGATTTCATTTTTCTGCTATTATACAGTGTCAACTAGCTCACAAAAGCAGAAGAATAGTTATTAAAATGTTCATGCTTCACAAATAATATTTTGACTGTGGGATAGATATAAAAGTCCAGTAGGAAAAAATATTCTGACATGATTTGTAACACGCTATCTTTCAAATGGCAAAAAATATCAAAATGTAATTGAAACAGCCTGCTCATGATGCAATCCCCTTCCCATTTTCAACCAAATGAAGGAAGCACACAGTATGCATTTTTCTGTGAATCTCAGGGCTTAGCTCTACACAATATTTCTGTTGAAGCAGTCAAGCAACTTTTGACAAAACAAAAATAGACAACAAACACTGTTATTGCTTTGACAGTGTTTGACTGAGAATTTGTTACTGAAAGTAATTCTATATATGTTTGATTTTAATACCTAATTATGAGATTAATTTATCTATGTGTATTTGCAGGATATGGTCCGTTGTATTTAATGGAATGAGAGGGTGAAGGGGGAACTGTGAAAAGGCAAGTCTTGTTAAAATGAAACCATTATCTTACTAAAGGATGCAGAAAATATGGTGAAGAGATGAGAAATCCCTTTTGTTATATGTGACCTGTGCCTTGTTTGAAAAGCAGAATGTTTACCGGTCCCTCTCCCTCTCTCTCCATAATGTGTTGACCAGATTTTTCTCCGCAGATTTCTTTGGGCAGAGAAGCTACTTTGTGTAATGTAAGATTAACAAAATGTCATCTGAATGAAACATTGATAGACTTATGCATGAAACACAGTAAACCCTACCTTTTCTATATATTCATTCACTGTAATATAAAAAGTGAGACATGATAGACCTGTATGTCTAGAATATATATTTATGCATGGACACATATGTCTGAAAATAAAATATACACAGGAATACTTTATACAGGTGACTTTCTTCTCCCTGCAAGGTTAAGCTATCTGATTAAATCAAACTCCATTCTTTCTGTTTCATCCATCACTACCAGCTGATAGCAGAAACAGCATGTACCTTCTGAAATAGTTTTTTGTTGTTGTTTTATGATGTGTGAGGCAGAAAGAAAGAAGGTTTAATTTAATCTGTTGGATTGACTTTGCAGAGATGATAGTAACAGAAGCAGTATCTTCAGCTAAGTAACCTGAACAAATATGACATGGAAATTGAAAAGCAGTTTATAAATACAATACTTAAGCCCCACTTCTACCAGCCCCTTTTATAAGGATACTTGAACAAGACATCTCTTATTACAAGCAAATTTGCTGTGAGAAGACTGGTTATTTTTCTGTTTTAGGTGGTTTTGTGGTTTTTTACGTTTGCTGGGGGATTTTTTGTTTACTTATTATTGGGGAGTGGTGGTGTGTTTTGGGGGGGTTTTCCCCTTTTATTTATCTTTTTCTTTAGTTATTAACTTCCTGCAAGATCCCTTTGATGTACATGCCCATATTATTTAGCAAATTTTTCTGTTGCTTACAAGTAAAAATAGAAGACCCAGAACATCTATAATGTGTTTTGGTCTATACTGAATCTAGCCTTTCAAGGCAGTTATTGCTTCGCATTTATTTCTTACAGTGATACATATTTATTTAATGAAACTGTCTTAGCAATAATGGAGGTTCTGAGGAACAATTTTCTAGTTTAAAAGCTTTTTAAATTGGAAGTGAAATCAGAAGGGTTTGATTTTTTTTAATGACTTTTCCATGTAAAGTGGTTTGGCTTCAATGCCAATAAAATTTAGAGTAGAAGGGAATTTAGGGTATATTATAGCAATAGAAACAGCATGTGTTTCTTTGAGACCTCTATCTCACCTCCTCCCCACCCAAATACAATCAGGCCAAATTCAAGTCGTCAATTACGAAATGCCAAAATCTTTCCGACTTGAACACTCAAGTTTGCAAACTGGCACATCTTCTGAAATATTTGAAAAAATACTTTTGATACTATAACTATGTTAATAAATCAGGGAGTCACAGAATGGGTCAGACTGGAAGAGATGACAGTGCATCATCTGGTACAACCTCCCGGCTCAAGCAGGTTCATCCCAGAGCAGTTTGCAAAAGATTGCGTCCAGATGGTTCCTGAGAATCTCCAGTGATACTCCACAACCCATTTTCCTGCTCTATATCTTTTAATGAACAAGTTGTCATGCTTCCACAAGGAATAGCACTTTGACAAGTGGTGAATAGATGCAATTATCATCAAGCTACTCTAACCAAAATTTTAGTTCCAATCTCCAAGTTCTTCTGGTGTTTCTTCGGCTGTGCTATCTATAAAACCATGCTGAAAAAGCATTTGGATATGCATTTCTGTTAAGCTCAAGGGACAACATTCTGCAATGGCTGTGTCATAATATTAAGAAAAAAAGGCAACGAAAAACCCACAGTGTCTCAAGATGTAAGAAGCTTTGAGGGCTTAACCAATAATCTGGATAATTAATGATCACAGAATCACAGAATGGGTAAGGTTGGAAAGAACCACAGTGGGCTATCTGGTCCCTGCTCAAGCAGGCTCATCCTAGAGCACATTGCACAGCATTGTGTCCAGATGCTTCTTGAGTATCTTCACTGAGGGAGGCTCCATAATTTCTCTGGGCAACCTTTTCCAGTGCTCAGTTCTCCACACAGTAAAGAAGTTCTTCCTCACATTCAGGTGCAACTTCCTGTGCATCAGTCTCTGCCCATTCCCTCTTGTCCTATGGCTTGGCACCACTGAGCAGAGTCTGGCTCCATCCTCTTGACACCTTCCCTTCAGATACTGACAGACATTGATGAGGTCCACTCTCAGTCATCTCTTCTCCAGGCTGAACAGGCCCAGCTCCCTCAGCTGTCCTCATTAAGAGAGATGCTCCAGTCCCTTAATCACCTTTGTCACTGTCTGCTGGATTTATGCAAGGAGCTCCATGTCACTCTTGGAGCCCAGACACAGCACTCTCAGTGTGACCACACTAGGGCTAAGTAGAGGGGCAGGATCACCTCCTTTGACCTGCTGGCAATGCTCTTCCTAATGCACCCCAGGATACCATTGGCCTTCCTGGCCACAAGGACACACTGCTGGCTCATGAACAGCTTGTTGTCCAGCAGGACCCTTGGTCCTTCTCTGCAGAGCTGTTTCCCAGCAGGTCAGCCCCCAGCCTGTGCTGGTGTGTGGTGATATCCACTGCTCTCCCTTCATCCAGCCAGATAGCTAGTTCATCATAGAAGGCAAGCATGATTTACCTGTACTGAATCCTTGATGACTACTCCTGATCAAGTTCTTGTTGTTATGTGGATCGTGATGTCCTCAGAATCAGGCACTCCACCACCTTTCCAGTTGAGGCTGACTGCCCTGTACTTCCCTGGGTCGTGCTTCTTGCCCTTTTTGAAGGCTGGGGTGACTTTTGCTTTTTCACAGTTCTTTGGCACCTCTCTTGATTGCCACAATCTTTCAAAGATGATGGTGAGAAGCCTTGCTTTGGTGTTCACCTCTTTGCTAAGCACTAGTGGATGTAACCCCTCAGGGCCCATAGACTTGTAGATGCCAAGTTTGGCTAAGTGCTCTCTCACCCAAATCTCTTTGACCAAAGGAATGTCTTCCGTCCAAGATTCCTTTACCGTACTCTCCTAGATCAGAGTTCCCTGAGGGCTGGTCTTGTCAGTGAAGCCCAAAGCAAAGAAGGTGTTCAGTACTGACTTCTCTGTGTCCTGTTACCAGGGTCCCTGCTCCATTTAGTAACAGGCCTACACTATCCTTAGTTTTCCTTCTGTTATTGATGTATTTGAACAAGTCCTTCATTTAGTCCTTGTCGTACTTGGCCAAATCAAACTCCCAAAGGGCCTTGGCCTTCCTTCTCCCATTTTTACTTACTCCGACAACCTCTCTATATTTTTTCCAAGTGGCCTGACCCCGCTTCCATCTCCTGTGTCTTTCCTGGCTATGCTTGTGTAATAACAGGAGTTCCTTATTCATCCATGTGGGTCTCTTGACCCTTTTGCCTGATTATTTGCTCATCAGGATGCATTGGTCTAGACCTTGGAGGAAGTGATTCTTGAATATCAACCCTTTTCCTTGCATGATCTGTTCCCATGAGATTCTTCCAAGAAGAACCTTAAATGGGCTAAAGCTAGCTCTCCTCAATCAAGCTGTAGTGTGACTTTCAATATCCTAGACATTCAACAGCTCCTTTATGAAGAGACTAATTCCCTAACAGTTGTCATTCACACATCCTGGAAATGGCTTTAGTAACTAAGGTAGTTATAAAGCTTGAAATGCACTTTATAGATACTGCAAATGTAACTTTGGACATGCCATATTTTTCAACTCTATGTAAAGGAAGAGTTAAGGTAGATTTCAGCCACCTCTCTGTTATATCAGTTTCCAAGCTAAGTGCAGGGTGGTGTGTGAAGTTGAGCCACTGTGTAATTTTAGCAGGGTCCTTCACAACAACAAATGATATGGGTGTAGTTTTGGAGGTTGGGGGGAGGGGTATGTGTTTTATTGGGTTTTGTGGGTTTTGAGAGATTTTTTCAGTTGTTGTTTTTGGGGTTTTTTTGTGAATAGTAGTTTAGTTTCCTACTTCAGAAGAATTATATACCCTAGATTTCTTCAAGACAATGCCGAGACTTTGGGAAATGTTTGTTCCTTCAAGTTGATATGAGATCCTCTGCAAAAAACCTATGACAGGAAAAATTCTCCTTTACCAGGTCCCAAGCTCTGTTTGTGATTTTATGCTACCACAGTAGTTTAAAACTTCTGTAGTCCATGTGAGAACCTTACTTGTATATTCATTAATTGTTGAAATACCCTTGGGGTATAAAAGTAGAGATTGACAATATTCAAAATTCCCTGATATAGAATGTCACAGCTTTATAAACTTGTTATTTAATGTACTCTTCAAATTGTCAACTATCATAGTTTTTGCTTCCTTGCCAAGGTATTCTAACTAAGCACTGAGAAAAAGTTTTAGTAAGGAACAGTGTCAGGTTTTTACCCTTTAAGAGAAATTGATTCTGCCTACGAAGTCATCTTGGGTAGAAATGAACTACATTCTTAAATGGACATAATACAGAAAGAAGCAATGGTGTTATGCTAAAGCTCCCATGTTAACCTTATTAACAGAAGTTAAATACAGGATAATTTAGCAATGACTGCTATATATAAGAACAGATGGCTTGTGGATAGCTTCCTTCTGTGTACTGAAAAATTCCAATTAAGGCAAAATTAAATGAATTAATAATATCATAAAACTGGTATTCCACATTTTACTATGGATTATGCCCTCCTTAGCAAGGAAAATTGCATTAATTGCTTCAAGAAAGGAACCATTCTGTGACTGCAAAGGACTTGGTGGTGAACTGTTCCACTTCCTGCCACTGCACAGTTATGCATAATGTGACCATATGGAATTCACAAATCCTAAGTAGGAAGGGTACAGCTAGATTTTTGCTCCAAACCCAAACTACTCTGTCATTTAACTGGAAAATCTCAAAGACCATTGTATAAAAAGATTTAATCCATGCTAGATACCCACTAGAAAGAGACACGCATAAGAATACCTGACATTATACTCATTAGAGCAGTTCATTGTTATGCATCATTATGCTTGGTGCATTGCATGACCTGCAAAGATATTCTTATATTATGTTAGTAAACATAATAATGTTTCCTAGCACCACTAAATATGATTGTCTTTCTCTACATATAATAGGTCATGATTTTGGCTGAACAGAGGGTTAAAAGCGAGGCAGAAACTACCTTCTACTCTTTTCAAATCCCTAATTTCAGTTGATAGTATTTTGCTGTATCTTTGAATAGCATATTTTGACTCTTTTTTTTCCTGGTAAGTGTTGCAAGTCCAAACCCATCTCACACCTGCTCTGTTCAGATGTGAATCCCCTGCCAGGGGCTTGAGGAAAATTCTGAAGCAAAATTCAGAGGGTTTTTTTAACTTTTGTACTCTTTTTGTTGGATCTGACATACACAGGTTGGGTATCTGGCACTCAGCCTAAACAATGTTTACTGTCCTCCTGTCCAGCAGTAGTGCATTGGGCTTGCAAGCACTAGGTGTAGTTTCAGTTGCAAGAGACCTTGGGGCTCCTTTCCTCAGGCCTGATGTCTCAAATAGTGAGGGCTGATGTATTATGTGGCAGCCCAGACTCAGGTTGTTCTTGCCTTGTAGCAGTGTGGTTATACCTCACATGGGCTGGAGTCACCCATCCTGCAGCTGCTGGAGCACCATGACTGTAGATAGCCAGGGCTTTGGTGTCTGCATCTGAGCTAATCTTCCCAGTGTCCCTGTGTCACCAATAGAGAGAAAAATGGACTTTTTAGGGAATTATTTGATGGATCACACTGCAGAAGTGCATGTCCTCTCTAGAAATTACACAAACAAACCGGATAAATGAGCTGCGCACATCTACTGGTTAGCTATAGGTGGTCTAGTGAATCTCACTCAGGCATGCTAAAGATTGAATATATAAATGCTCCAAGGAATACTTTCCTCTTTTAGTGTTTCCTAGCAGCATGAATTGTCTGGGAGCATATATAAACCATGAAGAAAGCATAGAAAAAAGCACATGAGCCTGTAAGTGGACCCTGACTTTTGTTAGTTATGATATATCTACAAAGTAAGTTTGGAACTATGGCAGTGGCATCCCTATAGATATATGCAAATAAAATCAGAGAAACCAAAATAGATCAAAGCAAATCTCTTAAACTGAACTTTATGAGAAAGCATTTTACCAGTTACAAAAGAAGACCAATTGTTATATGGCGCCTGACATTTTGTACTGAGAGGATTTCTATTTAGCCACAAAGGTAACATAGAACACTTAAAGACCTAGATATTTGACTGTGATACATTCTGGACTGTGCAGCTAATTAAATTGTGGTATTTGTCCATACTAGATACTTATGACAGCATTAAGTCTGTATACTCATCACCGTAGCAGGAGTTCTGGAGACCCCGAAGGAGATGAGTGATATGCCTCCTTAGTATTGAAACGTACTGCTAAGTTGTTGCAGCAGCAGGAGATTGTAAGATCAAGAGGCTTAATAGCTTTGGTACAAGAGCAGTGCTACATTAAATGCAGTAAAATGCAAGAACTTACTGTATGTTCATAGCACTGAAAGCCCCCTAGCTATACATAAAGGAGCTGACAAACCGCACATACATAGAGTTCATAAGTTAAGCAAGTTTAAGGAGAATTTTACTGTATGTCAATTCAGACAGTGGTTTTATTTGAAAATTATTTTTTGCATGCCAAAATATAGCCTCACAAGACTGCAAGCTAATCACAGATGGGTCTATTTTAGAGCATGAGATGCAAAGCAAAAACTGCAAACATATTTTTGAAGCATATTTTTCAACATAAGTGTTAAGTGTTTTTCTTTTACTTCTTTCAAAAAAGTTGTACTGTGTTGTTATTTCCTTATTGTTTGCAGTGCATCTTCATACTTTTACTTTGGTCTTCTCATCCTTATTTGTGTGGTAAATGTGAGGATTAAATCAAAGAACTAAAGACTTTTGTTTTCACAAATAAAATTATTACAATTTTTTTCTCTTTTTGATCTTTTTCTATTATTACATCAGGAGCTCCATTTTAATTTTTAAAAATATTGGTATAGAAAATAACGCAAAGGCTTCCAAAATATTAAACCTGATATTTAATATTAATCCAATGATAAGAAAAGTTTCATCTCAGGCATTACACAAGACCTTAATACCTATTCACCATTTTAGTTACCCATGTACGTGACCATATGCACTCTGTCACAGTCTGGCATATTAACCCAGGTTCTTTGCTATAAGAGCCTCCTTCTTCACAGCACCTGTTTTACTGAGACAGGTCTCCATGGAGAGGGGATTGACAAATAAAGGACTTGAACTCTTGCCTTGTTTGTGCACAGTCTCAGACTTTTGTCCACCGGTGGCTGCCCCACCTGTGCGAACTGCCCTAAGACTGCTGCTGAAGATTTCTGAGCAGCATCAGCAGCTCTCCCTGCCACCTAGTCTGTGTCTTACCTCTGCTATTTCCAGCTTCTGTTTTTTCCATCTTGGAATACATCTGTTTCTGCTGCAGAATGAGCTCAGTTAACAGTACTTGTGCAACTAATTTGCCTGTGTCTATGTCAGGTTGGAGCTGATTGCCTGAGGGTAACTTTGCCTCAACAGCTTCTTTCAGGCCTTGTTCTATGAGCAGCATTTTGAGCTCTTTTAAAGTATTTCCTGCATATTTCAGTTTTCTTTCTGAGAGTAATTGTTCACATTCCAGTTTACAGAGTTCAGAATATGTTTTTGACTGGCTCATTTTACTCTGCATAAGGCATTTTTTCAAATGAAATTTCTTTATACAAATATTCTGGGAAAATCTGCCTTTTCTCCCGTGAAGTTTCTCACACGTTGTGCTCTAGTTTCTTTTTCCTTGCAGACTGACATCCTGTGGTTG
Source organism: Coloeus monedula (assembly GCF_965178545.1). Taxonomy (NCBI): domain Eukaryota; kingdom Metazoa; phylum Chordata; class Aves; order Passeriformes; family Corvidae; genus Coloeus; species Coloeus monedula. Next base: position 128,421,298 of record NC_138781.1, read on the forward strand.
GCAGAAATGTATGGGTTCTCCTGCCTCATGTGGTTTTCCCAAAGTGAAAAATTCAAATAAACAAAACAAAGCAATCAAAACCAAACAAGCAAGCAAAAAACAACAAAAAAAAGCAAAACAAAGGTTCTCCACATTATGTGGAGGTGGCTGCACTTACAAGTAGACCAGCTTGTCTGTTGTTATGAACCACTTGAATGAGAAGGAATAAATGTTCACCAACCTTCCTTTACATTAAAAAAAATTAAAACAAATTGCCAGTATTTGCCCATGTGAGCAAATTATGTGAAATTTCAAAGGTTTGCTAGTGGTGTTATATGGTACCAAAAGTAAACATCCATACCCTTTCCACTCCTTTTATTCCAAGAGCTCTTGGTCTCTCACAGCAAATGTAGAGGCACAGCAGAGAGCCTGCTTCCAGTTTGCATCCTGGAAACTCTGTACATCCCCACTGCAGGAAAGAGCAAGCTGTCTGAACAGTGTTAATTATCTTCACACCATGGTATTCCTGGAAATTCCCTCAAAATAACTACTTTGAACCTCTGGAAGGTGCAGACAAGATAGGGGATTTTGACATTAGGCTGTTCAAGTCTTATTCATAGAATAGGCTGACTAGAGCATGTGTGTTCAGGACCTTCTTCTTTCCCTATTGCTTCTGAGTTTGTATCATGCTTTTCTTATAGTCATTAACTTAAGAAGACCTTGAGAGCCATGGCTTTTTCCCAAAATGTCTTCCTCTGGATCATTATTCAGGCATGTTTGAAGGAAATTCCAGGTCTTGAAAGAAATACTAATTTATATCTGGATACTCAGATCCATAATAACTTGTGACAGTTCTAGCTATGGAAATGGATAGCAAGGAATACACAAAAAGTCCTCTGCTAGTTCTCAGAAACTACAGGCACAATAGGTCTTTCAGAGAGAAGTTATATCACTTTCCAATTTCACATATCTTGTTCATTTGTCAAGATATACTTGACCAATTCTTCTCATCTTCTAATTTACCTTGAGAGTTTTGCAATTATTTTGAGGTATTAATATCTGAAAAAATGTTTCAGAATACAAGAATTGTGTTCTGAACACCATGTGATACTGTAGAATGGATGCTAGTATTTTATTCACCATTGTTGTGTTGCAGAGGTAATCATGGTTTCAATGTTTTAGTTTCCCAAAGGAGGTCCAATCCACAACTGACAATGTTCCATCTGAGGCTAAAAAAATCTATTCAGTGATGAAGTGCTGCAGCCATTAAACTGCAACTTTGCAATCAATGTAAATCTTTCATTGGACCAACAAGAGAAGGCAAAAGTATGATCAGTGCCCTGTGAGGACTAATTTCTTTCAGCTTTCTTTCTTTTTCATCCTAATTAAAGGAAAAAAGTTCTGTACTGAAAAAAGCCTTCTGGTTCAGGGTCATTGTCACCCTTTTCGTCAGCACAAAGACCTTCATGAAAGGTCCACTGAAAAGGCACAAAGTGGTATTGCCTTTCATTCCCTACCAGCACATTTTCCTGCTCTATATCTTTTAATGAACAAGTTGTCATGCTTCCACAAGGAATAGCACTTTGACAAGTGGTGAATAGATGCAATTATCATCAAGCTACTCTAACCAAAATTTTAGTTCCAATCTCCAAGTTCTTCTGGTGTTTCTTCGGCTGTGCTATCTATAAAACCATGCTGAAAAAGCATTTGGATATGCATTTCTGTTAAGCTCAAGGGACAACATTCTGCAATGGCTGTGTCATAATATTAAGAAAAAAAGGCAACGAAAAACCCACAGTGTCTCAAGATGTAAGAAGCTTTGAGGGCTTAACCAATAATCTGGATAATTAATGATCACAGAATCACAGAATGGGTAAGGTTGGAAAGAACCACAGTGGGCTATCTGGTCCCTGCTCAAGCAGGCTCATCCTAGAGCACATTGCACAGCATTGTGTCCAGATGCTTCTTGAGTATCTTCACTGAGGGAGGCTCCATAATTTCTCTGGGCAACCTGTTCCAGTGCTCAGTTCTCCACACAGTAAAGAAGTTCTTCCTCACATTCAGGTGCAACTTCCTGTGCATCAGTCTCTGCCCATTCCCTCTTGTCCTATGGCTTGGCACCACTGAGCAGAGTCTGGCTCCATCCTCTTGACACCTTCCCTTCAGATACTGACAGACATTGATGAGGTCCACTCTCAGTCATCTCTTCTCCAGGCTGAACAGGCCCAGCTCCCTCAGCTGTCCTCATTAAGAGAGATGCTCCAGTCCCTTAATCACCTTTGTCACTGTCTGCTGGATTTATGCAAGGAGCTCCATGTCACTCTTGGAGCCCAGACACAGCACTCTCAGTGTGACCACACTAGGGCTAAGTAGAGGGGCAGGATCACCTCCTTTGACCTGCTGGCAATGCTCTTCCTAATGCACCCCAGGATACCATTGGCCTTCCTGGCCACAAGGACACACTGCTGGCTCATGAACAGCTTGTTGTCCAGCAGGACCCTTGGTCCTTCTCTGCAGAGCTGTTTTCCAGCAGGTCAGCCCCCAGCCTGTGCTGATGCCTGGGGTTATTCCTCCCCAGTTGTAGGACCCTGCATTTGCCTTTGTTGAATTTTTGCTAGTTCTTCTGTGGCCGTCTGTCCAACCTGTCCTCCTCTCCAACCTGTTCTGAAAGAGCAGGTTTACATTAAATATTAGGAACATTTTTTTTACTGTGAGGTGGTGAGGCACTGGATCAGGTTGCCCAGAGAAGCTGTGTATGCACCGTACCTGGAGGCATTCAAGGCCAGGCTGGATGGAACACTGAGAAACCTAGTCTAGTGGAAGGTGTCCCTGCCCATGGCAGGAGGACTGGATTGAGAAGATTTTTAAGGTCCATTCCAACCCAGGCCATTCTATGAGTCTATGATTTTATGATTCTATGGGTTCTTTTTAAATTTACCTGGTGTTTTGCCTCAGAGTAAGCATTGCTGATTTTCTCTCATGAAGTTGATTAAATATTTTGGTCATTATCCACATCAGAAATTTTAATCATAAATGGACTAAACACCTGGTGAGCAGGCCTTTTGAAAAAAATGTGCATTGATTTCTTTGTCATTCAGATTCATTAAGATGGTGGTATTGACAGCTAAAAGAATATAAGGGAGAATTTAGTTTATATAGCTGATTCTGTTTGCATTCCAACTTTGGGAAGCATGTAATTCACCTAAAGTAGTATCAGAGTTTATCTTGAATCCAGAGACCAATGTGCCCTTAAATAGCTCAATGTCATGTCCTCAAATTTGAAACCATTTTCTCCACCTTTAGTTTTCAGCATGCATCAATTTTGTGTAGGAATTAAAAGAGGCCATTGGCTGTTCATCACCCCGTGTCTGCAGTTAGGTTGTATGCCTAGTGATCTAAACTTAGAGTACTTCTCATTGAATAGCCAGCTCCACAAGGTTACTTTGGAAAAACTACTGCTTTGATTTGAGGGCACTTTACCTAAGAAACCAGGGATCTAACCAACAAACATCTTCATGCTGGATCCTTTCAAGCTGTTACATGGAACTCAGCTCATACTTAATGTTGCTGCAGTCTCATGGTTTGAAACGCCAGGGGTATAGAGCTAACAAATAGGATCCTTAGTCAAATGGGGAAAGGAGGATTGTCCCTTAGGCTTGATTCACCACTCAGTGACTTTTCTCTAACTAGACAGTGTTTTGTAAGGAGAATTGCTTGGGGTCATGTAGAGTTGGAAGGAGCAACTGTTAAGGGGTTAAATGGTTTCCTTCTAACTTGTTTGCCTAAACCTCCACTCACAAGCCCTTCTTCCTGCCTTCTAATTTCTGAAGGTTTCAAGGAGCTGACAAGAAAGAGGGATTTGCACTGTAAGACTGTGAGTTCAAAAGAGGATTGGCAGATGCTGTAGTCAGGGCTACGAACAGGTGAGTATAACTGAGAGAAATTGCATGTAGGGCAATCAAAGTGTTCTCATTCACACTACTTTAATAACAAAGCTGTGCAGCTGGATATACATGCAAGTCCTTCTAACAGGCCTTATCACAACACCAGCTACCTCCCCCCAGAGTATCTCCTCTATGGGTACAGTGTGAATATAGCTGTTGACAATACATTCCAAAGACCAGTTATAGCTAAATAACCCTTGTTTTCATGCTGAGAAGCATCCTTTGATTAAGTATTTTTTTTACAAAAAAAAGGGTTATATTGACAAAGAAACTACTTCCTTGCCATTATCTTTGTTTATGCACCTTTTGCATACTATTAATGCAGAAACCAAGTAAAGTCTTTATTTTTATTAGTATCTCTCAATCTTTAATCATCCAAATACCTCACAAACTAATGACCTAAATATGGTTATAAAATTCTTGGGATAAAAGCTTTTGACTGATCTGATGACTCCTTTTAATTACCTGCCAATAAACACATACTTATCAAGAATATATAGCTCTTCATCAGTCATCCTTTTTATATAATGTTTATAGTCCACATTTTATTTCAAAGGATTTTACAAGCTACAGAGCATGTACAATAGTCATTTTCTTTATATGGTGCTCGGGGGCATTACACAACAAAGTACAAACAGCTTATCCTTCACCCCCACTGAAATATAGTCACCTCTGAAGTGAAAGGTAGCAGCTTTTTAATAGCAAAAGAAAAACACTATTATCTAATTAAAGCGACAAGCTACATGTAGTTAGAAAGAATGTGGTTGTTCAAACTCGAGTCTTACTTATGACTTATTATTCATTTTTCTGTTCTCCCTCCCCCCCTTCACTTTACATGCCAGGAGAGGAAAATGGCTTAATGTACGACCTGCTCTTTACTTAGACCTTTTAGTTATCCTCTGCTGTTTTGCAGGACTTACAGAACTGTTTGAGCTTGATCCCTCTATGTTAGCTGTGAAAGAATCCAACAGCTGCCGCTTCATCTGAAGGATTTCTGTGGGGAAAAGGGGTTCTTTTAAACTAATTCCTCAGGCTGCTCACAACCTGGACTTTCCCCTTTAGATGTCCTCTGTGGCTCCCTAACACTTTTGGGACTCTTTGAGCTGCCTGAGCTGTCTTCCTTTCCTGATGGTGGCATTTTCTCTTCAAAGAACAATTTTTGCTGCCCCTCTATTCTGTGCAGGGAGAAAATGCCTTTGAAATCAACATGGTTCTGCAGCCAAGTAGTAAGCATTTAGAAACATCTATCTACTTCTCATTTGTTTAAAATTTGTTAAATCCTATAGCAGTTAAACAGGTATGAAGTGATTTTCTTTTAATGTTACTTCCTTCTGATAGTCTCCGCAATGAAGCTGCATCAGTTTCAAAGGTTTCACACTCCCTGCGTAGAATAGAGCTGTTATAGCAATAGCCCTTTGAAAAGGAAATGGCAAATGGCACCAGCAGGACAGGCAAACAGCTTAAGCCAAGCTCATGTAGCCCCAGAAGTGCCTGGAAGCAGGTGACGTGTGAAAGAGGGAGGAGGAAAGAGAGTCCAAGCTTAGAAAACATCTGTTGAAAGAATTAATTGAACAAGTTACTCCACCTTAAACAAAGCATAGAAGTTGAAAGCAGAGGATAGCAGCTGCAAAGAGTAGCTGTAGAAGGTTTTTACACTTGTGCAAATACTGTGAGACCTATTATTTAAAACAAAATTACGAGAAAAACCCATGTTCAGACAGGAATTCTCCCCTTTCAAAGAGACTATTAGGTAGACATATGGTTTGGTTTTTATAAGCATTTCTTATGTTTAATATGACCGCTCTGTCATTAGTTCCTGGATGACCATGTTTATTAGCATGATTGTCTCTAAGCAAGGGGCTTTCATGATTTTTAAGGTCTTACTGCTGTACTATTTTCTGCTGCACATTGGTTCTGACAATGCCACCTATACTTGTCAATAAAACAGAACAAGACATAGTTTTCTTCAAATGTTCAAACTCTCTTCCCTTCCATAAGCCCATTGGATTTGTTAGTACTGCCTGTTGGGAACAATTAAGAACATCACAACCAGACAAACTATGGCTGGGCAATACCTGTAAAAAAGCTACTTGGAGCAAAATAAAATCATTCCAGGGAGCATCCCAGTGTTAAACAATAAGGACACTTATTTACCACTGCTTGCATCCATGGCCTAACCATGTTCAGTTCACCAGCATAGGGACACTCAGATGTCCTCCAAACAATGCTCATCTCCCTACCAACCTCCACTAAGCAGCAAGGACAGTGGTCAGTAACCTGTGCAGCCATGATGTCCTGACTCTCTGAGCATGCAGGAATGTTGAGGCACAGGAAAAAATTAGGAAAGACACAAGTAGAAGAATAGGTTTCTGTGCTTTTGACAGTATTCAATTGCCTGAAGATCATCCTTTCAGATAGGATGGTTATAGCCATTGATTTAAAACAAGACCAGTGTGTAAGTGGTTTGTTAAATAGACATGAGCATTTTGTTAAATTCTGTGTAGGTTGGTCCTTGAATTAATGGAATTCACTAGATCAGGATATTGGGTTATTTCATTTTATAGTTTTCGAAACTACCATGCAAGGATTCATGTCCATCTAGAATATTTTCCAAGAGATGAACACTGAGAGTGGTGGCTTCTGCAGTTAATTTAAAAATTGTGGCAAGTAGTTCAGTAATCATAAATGATTCTATCATTTCAATACTGCTCAGAAAATAGTGAAGAAAAAGTTCTACGATTGACAAATAATTTTATATTCAATAGAATCCTTATTTTTGCACTTTTTAAAACATTAAATGGGAGAAAACAGCATTCTTATTCCAGAAATGAGTGTCAGTTTGTATAAAGTCTGGGCAATGTTGATTGATATAATTTTTACGCTTGGTGATAGGGAAAAAAATAACATTTACGAGGGGGGTTTTATGTTTGGATTATTTTCTTTATTGTGCACCTTTTTCAAGAAAGGGCTGAGTTTAAAAACTGCAGCAAACAGGCAAGCACTTAAGGATGCATGTGGGAATTAGGCACAGATTTCTCTCTGTTGTTAATAGAAACTGTGCATCTAACACTTGTTCACTGTAGTGGAAATAGACTTGAGCCTTAATGTAAAGTGCATTGTGAGAAACTACTTTATTTTTTTCATTGGAGACTATTGTGAATGATGCAGCTGTAGTGGACAAAGCAAGTCTAAAGCCAAGTGAAGTAAACTGAAAGACCACCATTGAATCTGGGTATGTTGGACCACGGACCATAGGCAGAAACAGATGCTCCTTAACCTTTCATCATATTAATAATTTAACAGCACTGATCTCTCATAAAGGATTGAAATGTATTAGTTTTTCCTTTGAGACTACATTCATCTTTTTCTTTTCCACCCCTACCTTAAATTCTGTTTTATGCAGCCTTTCACTAAAGAACCTATACAGAATCAGCAGAACTACTGTGTATAAATGGATCTCACTTTTTACTTAAGTTTTTTGTAAACTTCTGTACTGATTGTGCAGGACTCCAGTCTCTGCAGTGTCTTGAACTGTTCCTGTGTTCTCCTGGTCACCAAAAAACAAGCAGTGATTCCTAATTCCAAGTTCCTACAGGTTCTCAGCTTCTTTCTTAAGTGTTCATTTTGTCTCTAGCTTAAAATATATTTTAAAAGAAGTCACCAATTTCTTCTCTTAAATATTTGTTGTGCTCTCCAATTCACATAGAAAATCCATATCCATGATAAAAATTATTTTATGAGCATATTAATCAAGGAGGTAAAGGTGGTGGACTGTCTCTCCTTCAGCTTCCTGTTGTGACTTAACTCCAGTAGACAGCTAGCTGTACAGTCACTCTCCCCCAGTGGGATGAGGGAGAGAACTAGAAGGCTGCAAGCAGAGAAGTTGTGGATTGAGATAAAGACAGCTTAATAGATAAAGCAGACCTGTACATGCAAGCAAAACAAAATGAGGAATTCATTCATTACTTCCCACTGGTGGACAAATGTTTAGCCATTTCTGGAGAAAAGAGATTCATCACATCTAATGGTTAGGAAGACAGAGGTCATAACTCACAACATCCCCCTTCCTCCTTTTTCCTTCAGGTATTATTGTTAAATAGGATGGTGTTGGGAGGAAAGAGTTAAAACCAGAAGATCGGCAATGAGGAGGGAATAGTTTGGTTGAAAATGATCTTGAAGTTGGGAATGCTAAAAAGGTTGGTGTGGGAAAGCTCCATTTATTATGTGTAGTGTTGCTCATCTTCTGCCCGTTTTGAGAAGTAGAATTCCTGTGCAGAGGTAGCACACTCTCACAGACATGCCCGAAGCCTTTTTGCTACATTGAGGCAGGCAGGGAGCCCCTGCCCTGCTGCTGACTAGGATGAACTGAGCCAAATGGAGCCTGTGTCCACATGTGTCTGTGATGCCCAGTGTTGTTCGTGAGGGAATGAAATAAATCTACTCTTTGCATTTCTGCTGTGGTTTCATGGTTGCCTTGGTTACCTGTATGTGTAGTTTATGCCGATGGGATCCTGTATGGTATGGAACATCCCTTTGGTCAGCTGGGCTCAGCTGTCTCCGCTGTACTCCCAAAATCCCTGGGCAGCCTCAGCCTACTTGTTGTGAGGGCAGCATGAAAAACAGAGGAGTACTGCTCAGGATTAGCTAAACCAGTCCTGTGTTATCAACACTATTTTGGTCACCAAACTAAGCTAAAACAGCATTGACTGTCACAAAGAAAACTAAGTCCATCCCAGTCCAAACCTGTACAAAGTCTCACCTCCCCATACTTATCTGGATTTCACATAAGGAACTCATGGATTGCAAGAAGGGAAAGCTTCTTTTTTTTTTTTTTTTTTTTTTAGAAGAAGAATTAGCTCAGAGTAAGTTAGAAAAACTTGAACAATGCCATAGTTTCAGGTAATGCACCAGAGTTTCTACCAGGAATGCAAACATACAATGCAGGAACTCATTAGAGTGATATAAAGTAAATATAGTACATTATAAGGTAAAACCTGTAGGTCAAGGCAGGATGCTGAGAGGCGAACAGACAATTGGTAATAAAATGAATTGGAAACTTACCAGTGAAGAATAAAAGTTCAAAGGGATAAAAGGAAAAGAAAAAAGAATATGTTAACATAATGAAAAGTGTGAAATTAGAACAAAAACGAAACTTAGGAGAAAAAAAATGCCTTTCAGACCTCAAGGTTGAAGAAAATTGCTTGACTAACATGAAAAAAAAATCTTGTAGATATTCAGAGGTATGAAAGTTCATCTCTGGAAGTTTTGGTGATGTAGATCTGAAAGAAAGGCATTTTCCTGGAATTACCTGATGCAGATTTTCTATGAAGAAGTCTGTTAAGGGAAAAATGAGAAGATTAAAACTATCTAAATCCTTACTGAGTTCCCATACAAAATATGGTTAATTATTCGGGCCAATATATCAAGTCATCTTGAACTTCTGGTGTCATGAACGGACTTAGGCTTTTTTATGCGAACGGATAAGACATTTTTTCCTTTACAATTTAAACTACAATGATTTCTGAAAGCTAATGAAAGCAAATTGCACTATTCTGGTGGATGCACAAAATGATGACACAAAATGCTGTTGCAAAAGAAAGAACAAACATCATGGAAACAGTAAAGTTTCCTTGTAGGCATGAAATTTGACATATTGATCAATTAGAAAACAAAATGAGGTTAAAAAGATCTCATTCTTCTCTCACACTTGTTCAGTATTCCTTTGATGTAACTGGAATTTATTCCAGCATAATCTGTTGTCAGAGGAAACTTAAATCTAAAGAATGAACACTGTATTATCTTGTAACTTTGATTACACTATCTTGGAGAATAATTTTATAAGCATGTTTTATTGGCTTTGGAGTTTGTGAAGGCTTTGTTAACATATTGTTTGGAAAAAAAAGGATATAGCTCTTGCATGTCTATGCATTCTCTGGTTATATCAACTGTGCAAAATCTGAAGTGATTAACACCAGTAAAATAAAAATTAATTTCAGTGAACAAAATGTATAAATCAGAGCTCAGTTTTATACATCAAACTTCATGGTTGGTCCTCAACTACACTGGAAAAATGTTATGAAATAGTTTGATTGAATTAATTTTTTAAATTGCAATTAAAGCTGATAAAATATTAGTAAATGTAGTTCAACACATTGGACAAGATGCAACCCTTAGAGTCAGCTTGATGAGAATAGCATGCTATTCTTGCTTGCTGTTGGTTCATAAGTCATGTTTTGCAGTTGACTGTTTGCAATTCAGAGCTGCTCAGTAATAACGTAAAATGACCAAAGTTTTATTTACACTTATCCACCTCTTTTTGCTGAATCACACCATTCTGTCTAACTCAACATTAAACCTGAGAGTTTTTAATAATAATTAATTGTTCTGTATGATACCTACTTATGCATCAGTAGAGCTTTAAAATATGAGCAAAATACCAGCTATCCCCTTTGACTTGTAAGCATCAGCTGAATATCTACTTTAAAGAGGTGTGGAGAAAATATAGATGGATGCCTGGAGGGAATAATGATTCCTTAAATTCAGAATGAAATATCCAATAGACAGCAGTCAATACAGAAGGCAAAATAACAAAACTGCCTGCAAATGAGACAGCTGGTATCTGAAGTTCAATAACTGAACTAATGGAGGGTAATTTGGCACATCCTCAAGGTCTACTCTGCTTACAGTTATTGTCTATCTATAATATGTTAATTACCATGTCTAGAATATGTAGACCGAGTTTATAATTTATTTGAAACATGCCTGTAAATAATTGCACTGAGTAGGTAGACTGGCATCAATCAAAACAGAAATAAGTTCCACATGAATGACACAAAAGGATGCAAGAAAGCTCATGATCCTTAAAGCCTTTTTGCTGAGTAAAATATTGTTCTGTCTCTTTCAATGACTAGAATTAATTTGTTATCCATTGTTCTACTCATTTAAGATACTTTAGATTTTGGGTCTTGCACATGCAGCTTTTGCTTTACCTATTAAAGTGTCTTTATCTCAACCTACAAGTTTTTTCACTTTTACTCTTCTGATTCTTTCCACTATCTTACTGGAGGGAGGGAGCAAGTGGCTGAGTGGGGCTTAGTTGCCTGCTGGGGTTAAAGAGTGACAATCCTTTTTGGTGCCCTTTTTTGGGGTTCAAAGGTTTTGAGATAATGACAGCGTCGATCTATATTCTTAGTGTTTATTAAAGTTCATAACTGTAATATGGTGTTTGTGTATTTCTTTATTATCAAATCAAGAAAGATTCAATGCAAAAATGGCACAGAAGGGCAGAAAAGATAGCTGAGGATTACTAAAACTTTCTTTACACCGTGGAAGTTCCATGCCCTATGTTAAACATTTGCATTCTGCCACTGACTTCCACAGTTGTGTGAAAGACAATATGTATCTTTTTACACTTTTAACGATACTGAATTCTTCAAATACTTCATTTTCTGGAGAGCAGTCTGATTTTAATTATCTTTCCATGAGAACAAAATTTAGTCTCTCTAATATTCTATATATATTCTATATGATAGAGTCATGTATTGACTGCCCTCTGCATATCATTATGGGATGCAATGTCATAAATGTCAGAGTAAAATAAGTGTATCCAAGTCTCATATAGATATTAGATCCTAAACTTTGGAGAAGAAAAAGATGCACACTAAAGGATGAGCTAAATTGTTACTACCAGAGGCATGTTCAGTGTGCATTCACAACTTAGTGAATCAGTTGTCACTATTCTGTCCTGAGTACCAGCAGTATAAATATTTTTATATTTACACAAGGAAATAACCTATGAATGTTTTTGTCTTATCTACTTTTGATCAATTTTTGTCAAGACAGCAGCAGAGGCTTTTTTGTCTTCTGATTTTACTAAAATGAGCACCTTGAAACTTAAATCTGTCTCCTTGTCCTGGTTTTGGCCAAGGATGGAATGAATTTTTCGCATTAGCTGTGAGGAGGCGGAGCCTGGAGCCAGGTGGGCATATCGAGGTTGTTATTCTATAGCTCGTTGCATCATTGTCAAGGGGCCGAGGGAAGGAAGGGATTCTGACTTATGGGACAGAGGGCATGGCTGGCAGTTGAGGTAACAGAGTGTGAACAGAGGGTCTGGACACTATTTTGTTCATTGTGTCAGGGTTGCACCACATCAGTCGGTTGGGGTTGGTTGGTGAGAAATTTGCAGGTGAAACACCCTCTCTTTGGTACGCTGTTATTAATACTGTTGCTGTTACTGTTTGTTTTCTTATCTGATTGCTGTATCTAGTAAATTGTTTTTATCTCAGCCCGTAACCCCTGCCTTTTGTCTCTCTCACAGGAGAGGTGGGGAGAGGGGAACAGGACTGCCATTCCTAAACCATTACACTCCTTCATGTCTCTTCTAGGCTTGTGCTTCCATTTTTCTCTTTATCATTTTAACATTCATGTGAACCTATGGTATGGCCACAGCTCCAGGATCTGAAAATCCTCCACAGTGCAGCTCTCCTTCTCTCTGCAAAGTTCTGCTCTCTGTCTGGACTGACGCTCCCAACCCAACACCTATCATGGCAGGGAGCCCTCCTTTCCTCAAGGCCCTTCGCCCTCTTCATAGTCCTCCTTTGGATGTTCTCTAATAGCTTAGTATCTTTCTTATATTGTGGCACCCAAAACTGCTCACAAAACTCAAGGTGAGGCCACCCCAGAGCAGAGCAGAGCGGGACAATCCCCTCCCTTTCCCGGCTGGTGATGCTGTGCCTGATGCACCCCAGGACACACTTGGCCCTCCTGGCTGTCAGAGCACTGCTGATCAGATTCACCTTCTGCAGCTCTGCTTTCCAGCATCTCATTCACCAGTATATCCAGGGCTGCCCCATCCCAGGTGCAGAAGCTGGCACTTTCCCTTGCTGAACTTCATATGGTTGGTGATTTTACCTCTGGGGCCAGAACTCCCTCTACAGCTTCAAGCATCTGGAATAATCTTCAATGCACATGCCTGTCTACACTCTACATGTTTTAAATGTCAGCTGAGAGCATAGCCTTTCTTCCTTACCTTAATTCCTCTTCATCGTTGGTATTTGTTTCTTACATGACTTTGTACCTTTAATTAAACAAATAAAATAGTCATACAATTTATTTAAATACTCTATACAAAACTGTTGTATTTATGCATTGGTAATTTACACTGCACACATTTTATAAGCCTGTTCCTTTACCATTCATGAGAATACCTACTGTTTATTTAATAACTACCATATTATAAAATACATATGCTATCTATAAGCTACAGAAGTCTTAAAAACCACACAACCACACACTAATTTAGCATATAAAACTTTAATTTTTTTTAGGAGTGATTTCGCAGAACATGTGTAATAACAAAACCACATGCTTTTTCAATTTGCCAATTGTTGTTTATTTGTTGTTTTCAAACTCTGAAAGCTGTATTTGATACTGAGAGAAAATGTAGGTTTTGGTGACAAGAGGAAACTGATGGCTTTTTTTGTGCCTTTTTGTTTTCGTCTTATGGGAAACTAGCAGGAAGTACATCTAAGTAAACAATGTAGATGTCACTGTATGTAAAGTCAATTCTTTTTTTGGTGTAGGGAATGACCAGTTTGGTTTAAGCACAAGCAGATGTTTCTATCTGACCATCTGGCCTTTATTTGCTTATCCAAAATGCTATGCTCCCTCTTTTACACAAGGGGAGGAAAGGTGGTAATGATGATTTTTATTGTTGTTGATTGTGGTAGGAAATCATAATTGTGTTATTTCTTTGTAGCAATAAAGAGGAAGTGTGAAAATAAAACATTGCAATTAAAAAAGGAATATTTTAAGAGAGGTATGAGAAAATAATTTCTCCATTCAGCAAATCAGCACTTTTGAAAGTACTGATCTGAAATGCCATCAACTTGTCTCCTCTCTATTCTGCACAAAACCGATCCCTGAAAGCCTATGTGCATCTGACCCACAGGGAGAGCATGGCCAAGTCTTCAGTTACAAATAAGCCTTGTATTCATGATCTGCAAAGGACTATGCTTTATTCTTCATTGGCCAGTTTTCATCAACTCTATAATATTTTCATTTTTTCAGTAACCATACATTTTATTTTGAATACGCTTGATAAATTGGAAATATTAGGGCCAAGAAAGAAAAATTCTAGTAAACACAAACCTGCTTGATTTGACTTAAAAATTCCAGGATATTTTCTTGTACTTAAATTTTGAGTGACTCTGCAAAGTATAATAAGTAGTTGTAATTTGAGATCTAATTCTGTTGAAAAAGTGATGTTCATATCAATAGGTCCTTACAATTATTTTCGTGAAATTCAAAAGTTTCAAAACTTAACACGTTTCCTCATTCTTTACATCATATACTAAGCAAATGAAGATCTGGTTTTTTAATCATGTCAATGAGTAGGATTGAATAATGCCTATAGAGACCAGACTCAACTCATCCAAAACCCATCCCAACATTTTCGTTTCACAAATCCATTGATAAATGGAGTTAATATATGATAACCTAATTTTTATATTTTGAGATACAAATATTTCTGCTTCCCCCCTACAAGCTGAAATAAAATGAGCTTTGTGCTGGAGACACATTTGTGACAGCAAGTGTCACTGATGCAACGCTACAGTCTTTTGTAGCGCCTGTGATTGAAATTAAGTCAAGTAGCTACTTTCACTGCAATTACAAATCTCCTCCCTTACGTTACATAACAAGGCTGGTCTATTTTTCTCTTAATATCAGTGTATTTTCAAATTTGCACTTGCCTTTGCTTTCATGCGAATGCTAAACTTTTCACCTTTCTTGACATGAAGATCAGCAGCCTATCATACAAATTCCCATAGTAAGAAAACACTCAAAAGTCTTGTTTTCTGCATTTACTGCAGCACATCAGGCTTTCACTATTTCCATGAGTTGTTTTGCACACTTTGTGCTTAATTTTCTTTAATTCACTGTGAGACACAAAATATTCCAGTGTCAGCTGGAAGACTCAGACTGAAAGCAAGGTTGGTTGCTACAGTAAGAAAGCCAATTTGTGTTTTCCATTATATCGTTGCGAATCAAGACTAACTGTATTGCCTTCAGTGGGGAAAGATGTTGACGGACTCATTTCTACTTCTACAAAATGATCCATGCACCTCTAATGATACAACAGCACAGTTAATTGTTTGACTGAGAGGATGATGGCTGAGAACAGCAATGGTTACTTTCAAAGTTAGAGTTACAGGTGAATTTTATGCACACTTCAAATGAGTGAACCTAGATAATTTAAATGGCTAAAACATCTGTTTGTGGTTTTGTTTGTTTGTTTGCTTGTTTGCTTTTTATCTCTTGCTTTTCTGTCTTAAACAGAATTTAACCAATGAGAAGTTACTTTAGGATCTCTGTTTGGCACAAGCCACCAACTCTTTTTCCCATTTATATATTCTTGTCTGAACAGAAAGACAATAATCTCTCAATTAAGCCAGACTTCTAATTGTCTGTCATCATTTTTGTATTTAAGTGCATCATATGCATTAGAGAAGACTTTTCTGAAGTGAGGAAGAAATCTTTTAGAGATCAGAAGGACTGAAACACAAAGAAGTTAAGTCAGAATTATCCTTTTCAAAGGTCCAACATCAAGCATCACCTGTCTGATTCTTTCACAGTATTTTGGCTTTTTGGCTAGCTCTTCATCTGCACATTTAACTCCACGGAAATCGGGGGTTCAGTTCATCCATCTAATAAAATACTTGTTATTAAATTAAGTGTCCAATGAAAAGACAATACATTATTACCTTTAAAAACACTCATTTGAGTAACCTGCCAGCTGTCACCCAAGGACTGTGGCATTGCAGGCTGTAGAGCTTGTTGTTTCCCAACAACCCAGCTTCTTGGGGCTACATTTACCCAAACTAGATAGGAGAATAAATTCAGTAGTTTCATTACCCACATCTTCTATATGCATCTTCCATTTTCTGTGGGATATTTAAAAAAGACCTTGGACAAACCCAGTTTCTAAATAAGTTAAAAATATATTAACATAACCTTTTAACTGAATCAGGCAGCATTTCTATGAGAAAAATACTGTATGATTATAAAAACAAAAATGTTATTGTATTGTTGGTATGGGCAGCATTAATTACGTAATTTCTTAACATACTGAATCACATAACCTATATTAATATCTATACATACATATCTTATAGTTTATCATGAACTCGTGGCCCATACAGTCACCCACCAGACCTTCACACTTGAATTAGAAGACTAGAAGTATTACCTGCTCTACTTCAGAGAAGGAAGAGACATCTTGGAGTTTTTTTGCTGCTGTGTTTTGCTAACATTTGTTGACCTTTTTCTCACATCTGAGCTTCCTATCTGATGTGATTTTCATCCTTACTTGTTCTTAATACTTTAGCTCTAGTTGTTGTAAGGTAATTTAGTTCTCCTTCAATGAAGAATGACTACTTCAAATTATTTTGCTTTCTCTTCACATTGGTATTATCACCATTGACACTTGAGTGTTTGATTTCTACCAATAATACTCATCCTGAATTTAAAGGTGAAACTGCTATCATAAAAACAATGTAAGAGTACTGGACTTACCAATGACAATGCACATTCAGTAAAGGATTTTTATAAGTTATTTCCCTTCTCTTTCACGAGCACGTGAGATCCCAGTCCAGAAGCACCTCTTTAACAAGACACAAGCTACCCATACCTCCCAGAGAAGGACACAGCATTCTGTGCCCAGACATAAGTTTTGTAAGTGGTGTCTGAGACAAAACACAGTAAAGTCAATGAAAAGGTTCAGAATGACTTCAGATATCTTCTGACCAAGCATTCACAAAACATGCTTTTATATAGCCATTTTTTCTTCTAAAATCTACTTGTTCCCTGATCACCTTTAAGGTGATGTACCATTAGTTTTGACTGGGTGTTTACTGGCCCTCACTTGCCAGCAGTGACCAAGCACAGAACTAAATCAATCTTTGTCAGGTCTGTAATTGAGCACTTCCCTAATTTATGAGACAGCTTTTCCATTAACAACAAAATCCTGAGAATTAAATAAAAACAGACCTTCACAAGTGCTGCTGCATTGGTGAATAAAATAAAAACATTGATAAATGTACGCCCCTTTTCCCAGGCTGACTTTGAAAAATTCTGTGTCACAGACCTAGGTCATATTCTGACAACAATTAGGAACACTAAAATAAATAGTTGGCAATTCTTTCTTATGACAGGCTATGCAAAGCTGGACTCTTTTTTTTGCCAAATAATACAGTAGTCTGTGACTATGAATTATGTTATTACAGTGTGTCTGCTAGTTCGTATGTATCTGTACTGTTATGCCCCCTTCACAGCATGACAATTTCTTGGTTTCAACTCATTCAGCTGAGACGTGATGAAATCTTACACAGACAGATGAAAATATACCCTCAAGTTTTGCTGGAGTAGTTTCCATTGTTGAACTCAATCACTCACTCAAAACTCAATCTGAACATTTTTCCTTCAGTCTCTCTAATGAAGCTTTGAATGTCTCATCAATTAAGACAATTAAACTAGACCAGATAAATCACTAAAAAATGCAAGTGCCATGACAGGGGAACAGATTGATTACCTAATAGGTATTTTCTACATCCAAGGGCTGCATCCTTGAAACTTACATGTGAATAGCTCATTGGTGACAATTGTACTGTTTTCATCAAACTTTAATCAAGATTTATATTGTATGATTTTGCAAGTTAAAAAATAATATTTAGTTGTTTCATTGAATTTTTTACAGTTCTTGTCTTCCACTTCCCAAATGTGTTTGGATTTGGAAAAGTCATCTCATTACAGAACCTGTTGACACAACGCTTTCAGCATCTCTTTGAAGTGAAAATGATGTTTTGAAGGTGATTACTTTAAGGAAATACAAATATTGACTATTTGAGATTTATTATGCTTGATAACTCTGCATATTTTTAATTTTTTTTTCATGTATGCAAATAGACGCATATACTGTCTAGAATACTGGTAGAACGTAAACTTCTGTGGACTATGTAAAGGTTTTGGATAAATCCACGTTAATGCTAACACAGTCTCTCAGTCAGATTGAATGTAGTTTCTTGAAGTGCCACAGGAATCGAGAAAGAAAAAGAACACATCATACATGTTATAGACTTAGGAAAAATATGAGTTTGGTGTATAGGTTTTCTTTGCCAATTGATAATAGATTTAAAATTTGAAATGCCTCAACCCTTACCATTGCAGATCTTAAGTATGGCAGGCTTGTGCTTTAACAGTTCAGTAGTTAAAAAATATGACAAGTATTTGATATGGATAGATGTGCATGAACACAAACACAACAGAACATGAATGTGTGCTGGTAGAGCAGGGAAAAGGGATAGAAAAATCTCTAAGTGCTTAATCCAAAATACAGATGGAAGTAGAAGAGTTTATATCGACATTTGAAGCTCCAGAGACAGCACTATAGCCCTCTGGTAGATATTCATCCATTTGAAGTATTGTTTACATACTCAGAAAAAAACTCTAAACTCAGAATGGCAGTTGCACATAAGTAGCGTCAAATGGTCTAAAGTTAAGCCTAAAGCATAAGTCCTAACCTGTAAAATTTTGAAGCACTGGAAGGAGAATCAAAACTGGAACTTTAAGTATTAAGCAGAACGGGGCGGGGGGGAGGAATGCAGAGCACATATTCAGTGGAAGTGAAAATACTTGGAAGGAACAATTTTCACAATGCAGGGGCAGAAATTAATCTTGTAAGCTTTACTGCTGGAAAAGGTGTTGGGAATTCGGTCTGTGTTCTGTAACTGTAAAGCACTTCACTAGGAGACATCCAAATGCCCTCATTCTCTCTGCATCTGCAACTTGGCCTCCATTTCAAGTGAGAGAAAGGCACAACTCTTCTTTCTGTAAGCTTACAGCTTTGGTCCCCAGACCCAATCCAGTCAGCTTCACTCCCATGACTGCTGCTGATGTTCATAGTTCTTCTCTAGGAGAAAGCGAGGGAAATGGACCCAGAAAGGTAAGAAAGAAAACAAATGCAAAGTAGTCCAAAACCCCTTCATACCAAACCACTCTCATTTAACAGTGACCAGTGTCACTTTTATGTCATCACTTTTTACACACTCTAGAGTCAGCTTTGTTAAACTCAGCTGCTCATATCTGTATTACTACTCTTGGTGCATCTACTCTTGGTTCCCCCAGCTTATTACCTAAGCATCTTTCTAGTTGCAAATCTCTAGTGATGATGGTAATGGTCCTGGGCTATAGCCCCTAGCCCAGGATTGCTTTACCAACCTGCAGACAGCAATAACAGTGGTTGTTGTGTTCCTTCAGACATGGGGAAACTTTTTCCTCATGCTTTATGCCTCCTGAACTCCCATGAGGTTATCTGTCCATGACTTCAGATACTGAGACAGTGGTTTGTACCATTTTATGACAGCTGGAACAAACTTTTTGCCCTAATTTAGTATCCTAATGGCCCATTCAGAACAGGACAGTGAATTCTTCAGTGGCTTATTCCCTTGATCAGATATTAAATCTGGAATTTCGCCAGTTCTCTTGATAGCAATTAAGAGGTTCAATAAGGCAAAGGTTAGGCAAAGATTATAAAACAGACTATAAAGAGACAGTTGTTCACTGCTTCTGGAGAATTTTCTTTAGCTCTGACAACTACAATCCCACCTGGCTGATGATTTCATATGTTGCACTAAACTTTCTAAAAGTATCATGTTTATTTTACAGTGTGTCTAATTTACTTCACTCTCTGTGTTTAATTGGATGTTTTTAGGAAACACAGAATCACAAGACCACAGAATTCTTGGCATTGGAAGAAACCTCTCCAGAGGTCATCTGATTCAATACCTCTGCTCAGTCAGGATCCTGTAGAGCAGGTTGCCCAGGAACACGTCTAGTTGTGTTTTAAATATCTGGACAGATGTCTCTGGCTCCACAATGTCTCTGGAAACCCTGTTCCATTATTTGACCACCCTCCAGTGAAAAAAAGTGCT